>NW_017670312.1:544149-597535 GCF_001879085.1 Nicotiana attenuata
ATTCGCGAAACCAGAAAACAGGTAAACACCTTTCAACAATAATCAAGGGCTTCAAGGTTTATCTTTATTATCTTATCAGTTTATATCAAAGCCACAAACGGGGTAAAATTTTCACATTTAAAAAATACCTCAAAGCGACAAATAATATGCGCAAATCACACCGAGGCGACAACCCGAACCAACAGGAATGTAAAATGTGCATTGCCGACGGGTTGAAACGGCCTGAAACCATAGATGCATCTATTTAATCTGCCGAGGCGTTCAGCCCATTCCATAAATAAACACATACCCTGCTCGCGAATCAGGCATGCGACGCAGGTACACATAGAATACATGCTCAAGTAGTCAAATAAGAATTCATCGGGGAGAAATTGTAACGACTCGACTGGTCATTTTGCGTACTAGAACCCCGTTCCCTTAAATAAAAACTTCATGAACCTGTTTTAGCTAATTTATGACTTGCAGGGACGGGTAGTTCGGAAATTGGAAGAGTTTTGAGTAAGAACATGTCCATTGGCTTCTTTAAGTTTTTCAAAAAGGCCAAGTTTGACTTTGGTCAACTTTCTTGAGAAACGGACCCGGATTTGTGATTTGACGATCCCGGAGGGTCGGTGGGAAAATATGGGACCTGGGCGTATGTACAGAATCGAATTCCGAGGTCCCTGGCCCAAGTAATAAATTTTTCTGTGAAATTGTTAAATTGAAGTTTTAAAGATATAAATAAACTAAGAAATCATTATTTTCCTAGGTATCGAGCTTGGATTTAGATTTTGAAACTTGGTACAGGTCCGAAATATCAGTTAAGACCTACTCGTAAAATTTGGTGTTAATCCGAGTAGTTTAAGGGCGTTTTGACCCGTTGGAAGAAAATTTAGAACTTGAAGTTCAATGATTTGGTNGTCAAAATAAGTGATTAAATCACCTTAATAAATGTGCAGGATGAGCACGATTCAAAATGAACCTTTCTCAATCATGCATAAAATCCCTTTGGAGTTGCGTCTGTGGTGGAACGGTCTAGGAGGAGAAGGGCAAGATGAAGTCAAAAAATATTTGAAAGGGCTTACCGGTTTGTTGGAGATTGTACCTCGAGGAGACATTATTAGAGCATTGATCACATGCTGGAACCTGGCACACAACGTGTTCCATTTTTCAGACTTTGAACGTACCCCGACCTTAGAAGAAATAGCTGGCTAAATCGAAAATGATGAGGTTCCTTTAAGACACAAGTACTTGGTTGCCCCGAGAACCGTAGTTGTGCACAGATTCTTAGACTCACTGAAGATAAGCAGGACAGTCCACAACACAGATTTGGCGAATGGCTTTTGTACTCCACACTTCATATACCACAGATATGGCCACATAGGAGGGTTCAACAACCCGGGAAACAAGATATGTAGCAAAGAAAACCGCCAAAAATGGGAAGAACATAGAGGTTTTGCTTTTATGGTGGTCTTTCTGGGGATTTTGGTATTTCCAAGGAAAGATGGAAATATTGACATAAAAATCGCCGGGGTCGTCTCTACTCACTTAAGCCAAGAGCACTCTTGCGCCCATGATATTAGCTGAAATCTTCCGCGCTCATACAGCCTGCAAAGCCGGAGGAGACTTCTTTGAGGGGTGCAATCTATTGTTGCAAATGTGGATGACCGAGCACTTGTGCCATCGTCCTCAATTCCTGAGTTATGGGTCTGCAGAGAAAACCTGTATAGAGGAGTTTTATACGAGGATTAAGGGGATCAGCTTGCCTGAAGGGTTCACGGGCTGGACATCATACTTTCGGTCCCTCACTACCAGTCAAATAGAGTGGACGTTTGGATGGTTGCCTGTCGATGAAATCATATATATGCCAGCAGCAGGGCCGCACTTCCTCTTGATGGGTCTTAAGAGCATTCAGCCTTATGCTCCGTATCGGGTTTTAACAACTCGGGAGATGCCAAATAGTGCCAAAAGACGACGATCTTAGTATCCAAGTGGTTGAGATTGGTCCTGATGGCCAGTTTCCTGAAGCAAGGGTCCGCCAGGTCTGGAGTAAATGTCAATACTTGGCAGCGAATACCTGTGTACGGGATCGATCTAAAAGGGAAGTTTCACCTGAGTATCATGCCTGGTATAGAAGGAAGTTGCATTTGGGTGGCCGGCCAAAAGACCTCACCTCCAGGATTTTGCCGAATCATCGCAAGAACAATGGGCCTGGTTAGCTAAAGAAAATGAATACAGAGCTAAAATAGGGGAATTGGAAAAGCAAGTCCGAGACCTTCAGTTTGAAAACAGTGTGCAAGCCGCAGCCGATGAGGGTGAGAAAAAGAAATTGTCCAAAGAGAATGAAGCCTTACGAGCCCAAATCCAAAAGATGAAGATAGCGCCTGAAAATCCCGTTAGGAGTGCCAAGGATGCAAAGCTTATAGAAAATCTAAGGCAAAAAGTGAATGACTACAGTTTTGACCTCAATAAAGCAGAAAGGAAATTAGCCGGGGTTCGAAAGCAATTAGCTAAAAACGCAGAAGAACGGGCCCGCATGGTTAAGCAGTTGAAAGAAGAATACGATAATGTGTTCACGGGATTAAAGAAAAGGGTCATTGCCACAGAGAACAAAATGATCAAACAGGCGAAAAAATTCAAGGTTGAAAGAGAGCACTGCTACACGGCTTGGCACAATTAGAAATGGACTTGCAACAACTCCAGGAACAAAATCAGGTAGCCGAGCAGACTTTGGAGGCTAGGGACCAACAAATAGGGCGGTTGCTTCAGGAAAATGGCAGAATTAGAGAGAGAATCTTAACCGTTGCTCACTACATTACCAGGAAATGCCAAATGTGCGAGAACATGACTCACACCACCTTCTTTACATCGGTGACGATATTTGTGAAGCAAATAATGAGTGACCTGGACAGACTTCAAGGGGAACTTGCATATAGGCCCGGCGAGACCGAACGATGTCCCGCGGGCACCAGGAGCTTTAATGTATTCATGATTGTCATTTGAGTCTGTATTTCCTTTTCTACTAGAGTCTGTCAATTGTTTGAGTCTGCACTTTCTTTTCACTAAGAGTTTGTCAGTGGATTGAGTCTGTATCTTCTTTTGAAATAGAATAGTTGATGGTGGAGTCTGTAGTTCATCTTTTCATTAGAGTCTGTTAGTTGTTTTAATCTGTCAGTTTTGAGTCTTTGTAACCGAAGTATTTGCTATCAATAAAATTGAAAATCCCAAAACATTTTGCTTCTATTTTACATTTATTTTAACGAACTACGCTTGATCTGATTCATGCGGGGTCATGATACGTAGGCAATCTCCATAGGATTCGACCGTAACTAAATGAAAAGAAAAAAGTAAAAAATAAGAAAGAGAAAAGAAAGAGGTGAAAAACAGGAGAGGAAAGAAAAACAAAGGAGAGAAAACGAAAAACAAAAGAAAATAGGAAACCAAACGAAAGGAACAATGGCAAAACAAGAGGGAATAGGAGAATAAGAACAAAGAGAAAACAAAGGCAAGAGTGAAAAAGAAAAGAAAAGAAGTTGCAATTAGGAATAAGGAAAGCCGGGATGACGCAAGCAGTCGGCCAAATGCATAATAGAATCCGTTAACTGCGTAGGTGCATTCATTCCCAAATGTGCGGCTATCTATCTGTTAATGCTCTAACCGCTAACAAAGTTGTTGTTAATGATGAGTCCAGGCAGGTGGTTAAGTTGACTGGCATTCTGGCAACCCATTCCTACAACACCCACTCTAAGGATAAGTCAAACATGGTCAACCAGGAGTTAGAAACGAGCATTGTCGACCCGTCTAGGGAGGAGGAAGTAGTGGACGTTAATGCAATGAAGGAGGAGATGTATAAACTGAAACAGCAAATGGCCGAGATGTACCAGGCCTGGTCGAAGGGACATCCACCCCCAGCCTACCCTGCTAACCCTGCCTACATCCCACCGTTAACTCAGCCTCAAGACCCTCCCGCAGTGAGCTCATCTCCAGCCTTCCCTACTTACCAGCAGTACTATGGAACCGCCTCCTTAACACCACCACCTCTACCACCCAAACAAATCCCATGCCCTCCACCACCAACTACTCCTGTGTTTGTGGCTCCTCCACCTGCCGCATTACACAGATCCTCTAGTGAACCTTTGTTCCAAACTCATGATAACCAATATTACCCACCTGAACCCACCTTCAAACCACCAGAACCATGTCCTTACATTCCCCGTTTTGACCTCTCAGCTGAAGAAGAAAAGCCTCCCAAAAACCCTGAGCAGGAGGAGATGATACGAAAAGTCAAGAGCTTAGAGCAGTCATTCAGAAATATGCAGGGTCTCGGAGGTCAAGTGAGTGTGGACTACAAAGATTTGTGCTTGTTTCCTGATGTCCAGTTACCTGCGGGATTCAAGTTACCCAAGTTTGACTTATATAATGGACATGGCGATCCGGTGGCCCACCTAAGGGGATTCTGCAGCAAAATGAGAGGAGCTGGGGGAAGAGACGAGTTATTAATGGCGTACTTCAGTCAAAGTCTAAGTGGTGTGGCCTTGGAATGGTACACTCTTCAGGATCATGCTCGATGGTACACTTGGGATGATTTGGCCCAGGCGTTTGCATGCCACTTTCAGTATAATCTCGAAATTGTCCCGGACCGTCTATCACTGACTAAACTTGAGAAGAAGCCTGGGAAGAGCTTCAGGGAGTATGGGTTCCGGTGAAGAGAACAGGCCGCGAGGGTCGATCCTCCCATGAAAGAAAGCGAGATGGTTGATTACTTCTTGCAGGCTTTGGAGCCGACCTATTTTGGTCACTTGGTAACAACAATCGGCAAATCTTTTAATGAAGTTGTGAAAATGGGAGGAATGGTTGAGGAAGGACTGAAATCCAATAAAATCATGAGCTATTCAGCGATCAAAGCCACCACTCAAGCTATCCAAAGCGGCACTGGGGGTGTGCTCGGAAAAAAGAAGAAGGAAGAGGTTGCAACCGTTGAGTCCGGAGCTTGGTCTAGATCTAGAGGCCCTTCACCCTACTACAACCAACCCCGACCCCACCACCAAAATTACCCATACACTCCATATATCCCTCCACAACACTATTACCCACCGCCAGATCCACATTTTTCTGTCCACCATGCTCAGACTTATGCCCAGCCTCCGGCTCACGCGCAATGGCGTGCACCGGCTTCCCAAAACTCATACCCAGCTCCAAAAA
This sequence comes from Nicotiana attenuata, assembly GCF_001879085.1. Classification (NCBI taxonomy): domain Eukaryota; kingdom Viridiplantae; phylum Streptophyta; class Magnoliopsida; order Solanales; family Solanaceae; genus Nicotiana; species Nicotiana attenuata. The sequence goes on from NW_017670312.1 coordinate 549,331, forward strand.
ACACCTATCCACCCCCAAGAGCCTACAGAAACCCCCCCGGAGCAGGTCACCGACCAAACCCAGCCTTCAAAAATGAGAGACTACAGAAGCAAAAGACTTTCACTCCACTGGGAGAATCATATACCACTCTTTTTCACAAATTGAGGCAGTTAGGTCTGTTGAATCCAATTGAGCCCAAAATGCCAAACCCCCTTCCTAGAAATCTGGACCACTAAGTAAGTTGTGAATACTGTTCAGGGACCTCCGGACATGATACAGAGAAGTGTTGGAAACTAAAGACAGCTGTGCAGGAGCTCATTGACACTCACCGGATCGAGGTTCAGGCCCCAGATGCACCAAATATTAACCAGAACCCATTGCTGGCTCACCACAAGGCCCACATGATTGAATTGATACACAAGGGAGGGGAGCCCAAGAAACCCTCGCAAACAGTAATGATGATCCGTGCTAGCGAAACCAGCTCAAAGGAAAAGTTAACTAGTGGGAAAGCGGTGGTCAAGTTGAAAGGGGTGGACAGTAAGCCAGCTGTGGTAGCTGAGAAAGGGTCATCAAGCATTGTTGCAGTAAAACCAGAACAAGCAAAAGTGGTGATACAAGGGGTAGCAAACAAACCCGTGGTGGTCGTGAAGGGAGCTCGCATAGAGCCTGTTATCATAAAGCCAGTAACTCAGTTGCCAGTGACCAACAGCAAAGCCATTCCTTGGAGTCATGAACATGTGGTGGTGACATATAAGGGAAAAGAAATCAAAGAAGAAGTTTGTGAGGCACAGGGTCTGACTCGTTCGGGAAGGTGCTTTGCCCCCGAAGAGTTAAGAAAAGCCAGGGTCCCCAAAGACAACCCGGTACCGATTAAAAAGGCCGTAACAGAAGAGGAAGCAGAAGAATTCTTGAAAAAGATGAAAGCGCAGGATTACTCTATTATTGAATAGTTAAGGAAGACACCAGCCTAGATCTCATTGCTTTCATTGCTTATCCACTCAGAAGAGCATCGCAGGGCGCTGATGAAAATACTGAATGAGGCCCATGTCCCTGACAAGATCTCGGTGAATCACTTAAAGAAGATAGCAAATAAAATCTTTGAGGTGAATAGAGTGACCTTTTCCGATGATGAGTTGCCCGTGGAAGGCACGGAACATAACAGGGCTCTTTATCTGACAGTGAAGTGTGAGGATTCTGTAGTCACCGAGTGCTGGTTGACAATGGGTCTAGTGCAAACATCTGTCCTTTGTCCACGTTGAACAAGCTGAAGGTCGATGATGACAGAATTCATAAGAATAACGTTTTTGTTCGAGGGTTCGATGGTGGGGGTAAAGACACAGTGGGTGACATAATACTAGAATTGACAATTGGGCCAATGGAGTTCACTATGGAATTCCAGGTACTAGATGTGGCGGTCTCTTATTACCTCTTGCTGGGGCGACCATGGATCCACGCTGCCAAGGCGGTACCTTCTACATTGCATCAAATGGTCAAGTTTGAGTGGGACAAACAGGAGATTGTAGTACACGGTGAAGACAATATATGCGCTTTAAGTGATGCCATTGTGCCTTTCATAGAAGTTGACGACGACGAGGGGCCGTGGGTCTACCAAGTCTTTGACACAGTCTCAGTGGAAAAGGTCCCAGAGGGGAAAAGCATCCCAGTTCCTAGAATAACAGCCGCAACTGTCATGGTGGCCTCGGAAATGTTAAAGAACGGGTTCATACCGGGTAAAGGTTTGGGTGCTGCTCTTCAAGGCATTGTGCAGCCAGTTTCTCTTCCCAAGAATCTGGATACTTTTGGATTGGGGTTCAAGCCCACAAAGGTGGATGTAAGGCGGGCCCGCAAAATGAAGAAGAGGGCATGGGTCCTTCACAAGCCTATCCCGCGTCTGTCCAGATCTTTCGTCAGGCCGGGTATCAGAAAGCAACTGTTGTCAAAAGTTTCCGAGTCATTGATTAGTGCAGATGGAGACTTGGATAAAGGGTTTGAAAGGTTGTTCGCTGAGGTTAACATGGTTGAGGCCGGAGAAGGGTCAAGCAAGGCAAAGGTGCAGTTCGTCGGACCACGTGCAAAAGTCAACAACTGAGAAGCTACTCCTTTTCCTACTCGGAGGGAGTCTTGGTAGTGGGTTTTGATTTTCTTTTGTTATCTGGATTATTCCAGGGTTTGTAATTCAGATATTATGTTCCGTCCAATTGGATGTGTTAAAGCCCTGTTATCTTTATATTCAATGAAATGCAATTGTCTTTCTTTCTTCATTCCTAATTTTGTTTCAGTTTTCTTTTCTTCTCTGTACAGTTCTTTTTATACTGATATCAATGACATGACATGCATGAGGAATCTTCGGCCCAGTTTTAAAAGCCAATCTAACTCGGAAATAATAATACAAGAAATTGAGTGTGATGATGAGTTGAAATATGATGATGACGAGGACTATGAAGAAATTAGTAAGGAATTAAGCCACTTTGAGGAAAAACCCAAACCTAACCTAAATGACACGGAAGCAGTTAATCTAGGGGACCAAGATAATGTTCGTGAAACTAAAATAAGTGTCCATCTGGAACCGTAACTCAAGGAGGAGATAATCAAAGCACTGTTCGAATACAAGGATATTTTTGCATGGTCGTATGATGATATGTCGGGTCTAAGCACTGACTTAGTGGTTCACAAATTGCCCACTGACCCGACACTCCCTCCTGTTAAGCAGAAGCTGAGAAAGTTCAAAACGGATATAAGTGTAAAGATCAAAGAAGAGATTACCAAGCAATTCGAGGCGAAAGTCATTCGGGTCACGCGGTATCCCACATGGTTAGCCAATGTTGTGCCTGTGCCAAAAAAGGATGGCAAGACCGAGGTGTGTGTTGATTATCAGGATCTTAACAAGGCAAGTCCAAAAGACAATTTCCCATTGCCGAACATCCACATATTGATTGATAATTGTGCCAAACATGAGATTGGTTCTTTTGTGGATTGTTACGCGGGGTACCACCAGATCTTGATGGATGAGGAGGATGCAGAAAAGACGGCATTCATTACGCCGTGGGGAATCTACTGTTATCGGGTCATGCTGTTTGGTTTGAAAAATGCTGGGGCAACCTATATGAGGGCACTGACAACAATATTCCATGATATGATACACAAGGAAATTGAGGTGTACGTGGACGATGTGATCGTGAAGTCTAGAAAGCAGTCTGACCACGTCAGGGATCTGAGGAAGTTCTTCCAAAGGCTTCGCAGGTACAATCTCAAGCTCAATCCTGCAAAGTGCGCTTTTGGGGTGCCGTCTGGAAAGTTGTTGGGCTTTATAGTCAGCCGCCGGGGTATTGAACTAGACCCGTCAAAAATCAAGGCTATCCAGGAATTGCCACCTCCGAGGAATAAGACCGAGTGTGATGAGTTTGCTAGGGAGATTGAACTATATCAGCAGGTTCATTGCTCAACTCACAACAACTTGTAAGCCAATCTTCAAACTATTAATGAAGGACACTGTGGTCAAGTGGACGGATGAATGCCAGGAGGCTTTTTATAAGATAAAGGGGTATTTGTCGAACCCACCCGTGTTGGTCCCGCCAGAACCAGGGAGGCCTTTGATTCTATATTTGACGGTTTTGGATTATTCATTTGGCTGTGTACTGGGGCAGCATGATGTTACTGGAAGAAAGGAGTAGGCTATCTATTACCTCAGCAAGAAATTCACATCTTACGAGGTTAAGTATACTCATCTTGAGAGAACATGTTGTGCACTAACTTGGGTTGCACAGAAACTGAAACATTACTTGTCATCTTATACCACTTACCTCATATCTCGATTGGATCCATTGAAGTATATCTTTCAGAAGCCTATGCCAAATGGAGGCTTGCAAAGTGGCAAATCCTGCTTACAGAGTTCGACATTGTCTACGTGACTCGGACCACAATGAAAGCACAAGCCTTGGCGGATCATTTGGCCGAGAATCCAGTTGATGAGGATTATGAACCTTTGAAGACTTATTTCCCTGATGAAGAGGTGATGCACATTGATGAGTTGGAACAAGTTGAGAAGCCGGGATGGAAACTTTTCTTTGATGGGGCTGCCAACATGAAAGGCGTGGGGATAGGAGCAGTACTTATTTCTAAAACAGGGCAGCACTACCCTGTTATAGCTCAGCTTCGTTTCTATTATACTAACAACATGGCAGGATATGAGGCATGTATCTTGGGTCTGAGGTTAGCTGTAGATATGGGTGTCCAGGAAGTCTTGGTCATGGGTGACTCGGACCTACTGGTGCACCAAATTCAAGGATAATGGGAAACACGGGACTTGAAGCTTATACCGTACCGACAATGCTTGCATGATCTTTGTCAACGGTTTCAGTCAATAAAGTGCAGGCACATTCTAAGGATTCATAATGAGGTCGCTAATGCTTTGGCTACTTTGGCATCAATGTTGCATCATCCAGATAAGGCTTACGTGGACCCTTTGCAGATTCAGGTCCGCGATCAGCATGCTTATTGTAATATGGTGGAAGAGGAACTTGACGGTGAGCCGTGGTTTCATGACATCAAGGAATATATCAGGATGGGGGTGTATCCGGTACAGGCCACAGGTGACCAGAAAAGAACGATTCGACGGTTGGCAAGCAGGTTTTTCTTTAGTGGAGGAGTATTGTACAAAAGAACTCCAGATCTCGGTTTGTTAAGATGCATTGATGCGAGACAGGCCACAGCTATCATGACTGAGGTACATTCCGGAGTTTGTGGACCGCATATGAGTGGGTACGTTCTGGCAAAGAAGATCCTCCGAGCGGGGTATTACTGGCTTACTATGGAGCGGGATTGCATCAGTTATGTATGCAAATGTCATTAGTGCCAAGTGCATGGAGACTTGATTCATTCTCCACCATCAGAATTACACACGATGTCTGCACCGTGGCCTTTTGTTGCATGGGGCATGGATGTCATTGGGCCAATTGAGCCGGCAACGTCGAATGGGCACAGGTTCATTTTGGTGGCTATAGATTATTTTACCAAGTGGGTAGAGGCTAAAACGTTCAAGTCCGTAACCAAGAAAGCTGTGCTGGATTTTGTGCATTCAAACATTATATGTCGGTTTGGGATACCAAAGGTGATCATTACAGACAATGGAGCTAATCTCAATAGTCATTTGATGAAAGAGACATGTGAGCAGTTCAAGATTACCCATCGCAATTCTACTCCATACCGCCCTAAGGCAAATGGTGCGGTTGAGGCGGCCAACAAGAATATAAAGAAGATACTTCAAAAAATGGTGGAAGGATCTAGACAATGGCATGAAAAGCTGCCTTTTGCACTGTTGCGGTACTGCACCACTGTTCTTACTTCAGTAGGGGCGACTCTGTATTCGTTGGTGTATGGCACCGAGGCAGTGATACCCGCAGAGGTGGAAATCCCATCCCTTCGAATTATCGCGGAGGCTGAGATCGATGATGACGAATGGGTGAAAACCCGCTTGGAACAGTTGAGTTTGATCGATGAGAAAAGATTGGAATCAGTGTGTCATGGCCAATTGTATCAACACAGAATGGCAAGAGCGTACAACAAGAAGGTATGCCCGAGGAAGTTTGAAGTGGGACAGTTAGTGCTGAGACGTATTTTGCCTTATTGGGCTGAAGCAAAAGGAAAGTTCGCCCCAAACTGGCAGGGGCCGTTTGTTGTAACCAGAGTATTGTCTAATGGCGCATTATATCGAACAGATGTGGAAGGAAAATGTGTAGAAATGTCTATCAACTCCGATGCAGTCAAGAGATACAATGTATGATTTCTTTAATTGATTGTACTTGTTTGTATTTGGCATATTTGGAAGATTAAAATGATGAAGGCGTTTTGTTCTGCCCTTCAGAAATCAATGGCACAATTCCCTTTGAGCCTTACTTATTTTCTTTCATACCCCTCTTTCGGAATCAATGGCACAATTCAGAAACGCAAGTGTGGAGGATAATTAAGTGAAAAGAAAAGGAAGGAAGAAAAAGAAAATAAAAGAAGAAGAAAATGAAAAAAGAGAAAGTAGAAAAAAGGAAAGAAAAAGAAGAAAAGAAAGAGAAAAAGAAGAAAGAAAGAAAGAAAAGAGAAGAAAAGAAAAATGAAAAGAAAAGACAAGAAGTACTGAAAGACAGGAAAAAGAGACGAGAAAGATATCACAACAACAAAGTAACTTCTATGACGTGAACTACGTTTGACTTAATCCCGAAAGGTAACGTAGGCAGCCTCTCTCTGAGGTTCAGTCTAATCGAAATAAAAATCCAAAAGTCCCCAAGCAAGAAACTGGGGGAGAAGTTGTGGTTGTTGTGAGAAATCGGATTCCGAAAGTTGTAATTTTAACCCATTTGAATTATTTTTGAGGCTTTTATACCCTTTCTTTCTAACCCTGTCCAAAAGCCCACGTTACGGTCCAAATAAAGTCCTTCTGATCAGTCTTTGAGAAATGCCAAGTCAAGCAGGTAAAGGTAATTCATGTCAGGGGCAATGCTCTGGTTCAAACAGGAGAGATAAAAAATGAGAGAGTCTTATTGGTGAAAACCCTCACGGGCACCGTAAGGCGATGGGAGCTGAGAGAAATAAAAAATGAGAGAGTCTTATTGGTGAAAACCTTCACAGGCACCGTAAGGCGACGGGGGCTGAGAGAAGTAAAAATGAGAGAGTCTTATTGGTGAAGACCCTCACGGGCACCTTGAGGCGAAAGTGAGTTAAGAAGTGAACAAATGAGAGAGGTTTGTTGGTGGAAAATTATTTCAAGGCACCGCGGGATAAACAAGGTCAAGGTTTGGGTAATGTAATCAAGTTATGGAAATTCTGAGGCAACGAGGTATGGCAATTGGAAGGTGATTGGTTGAAAGATTGGGCCGACTAGTCCGAAATGCATGTCATGACCATTGGTACCAGCTGTTCCGGTCAGATAAGTTTCTTTTCCTTCTCTTTTAGTAGTTATCCGGTTTTGGATTCTCCGTATCCTTAACTCGTAAAATCATTGCATTTCATTTTCTTTTGGGGTTTACCTGTCTAAGATGTTTCAATGTCAGTCTTGTTCAAAGCAAGTGGAAAGGGATTTCAAAGCTCACTACCAATTTCCGAAATTGTAAAGCGCAACGTGGTCAGGGCATGTCAAAGACAACATGATGTAAAGTGGAATACAGGGAATCACCGGAAGTTTCATCGGTGGAATGGTTTGGTAATGTCGTGGGAAACGGAAAGGTTCAAATAAATGGGTCAGAGGTGTGAAACAACAGCATGGGTATAGAACACTTGGTTTGTCAAAGGTCAGGGGTTGGAAAGTCAAGCGGTTCAGGGCCAGTTCGGGAAAGCCGATCAAAACAAACAATGCGGTGGAAGGATTTTCAGCAAGAATGCCATCAACTAACCACCATTTTAAACTGACAAATTTTCTTTGATTGAAACAGGGGCAGAAAAATTCGGTTGTTTCGGAGGAACTCTCCATAAGGGAAAAACAAGCATTAATCAGGTTTGACCATAAGGTGTGGTTTGATTAAAATACAAGATAATCATGAATAGCATAGGGGAATCTAAGTTGGTTTCAAAGTTTGCATGTTTAAGATAATATTCAATTAGGAGTTGTCAGGACCTCCCTGGATAATAGGACTTAGCTTTCAAACTCTTAGTAATAGCTGATATAATGATTCAGTTAACGCTCACCCATGTACCCAGCTTCCAAACTGGGGCAGAAAATTTCCTTCGTTTTGTCTATTTTGTTGAAGTCAGGAGCCCGCCTGGAGAATAGAGGCATACAATTCAAATTTGAGCAGTCAGGAGACCGCTCGTAAGAACAGAGGCATTTATTTTCAAGTTTTGAAGTCGGGAGCCTGCCCGTAAGAACATAGGCATATTTTTTCAAGTTTTGAAGTAGGGAGCCCGCCCGTAAGAACAAAGGCATTTATTTTCAAATTTTGAAGTCGGGAGCCCGCCCGTAAGAACGGAGGCATCTATTTTCAAGTTTTGAAGTTGGGAGCCCGCCCGTAAGAACAGAGGCATTTATTTTCAAGTTTTGAAGTCGGGAGCCCTCCCGTAAGAACAGAGGCATCTATTTTCAAGTTTTGAAGTCGGGAGCCCGCCCGTAAGAACAGAGGCATTTATTTTCAAGTTTTGAAGTCGGGAGCCCGCCCGTAGAACAGAGGCATATATTTTCAAGTTTTGAAGTCGGGAGCCCGCCCGTACAATAGAGGCATATATTTTCAAGTTCTGAAGTCGGGAGCCCGCCCGTATAACATAGGAATACATTCAAGTTCAGCGATCTGAAGGAAAGGAAAAACATATCAGTTTACAATTCGAAGCGTCAACAATGGATTTCACCTAGAGGATGCAAAACAACAAGGCAACAAGAAATACAAGAGCAAGTTTGAAAAGTTAGATAGGATTTTGTAATTCGTAGATCATAGCTTAGGCTAGCTTCTTTTATTTTGACACGGTGTAATAAGGGAGGTCAGCAAGCAGTAGCAGCAACAATTGCAGTGAAATCACAGCTCCTGGCAGTCCCAGCTACTAGACACTCCCGAACTACACTGACCTGATTCCTTTTTAGCCAAGGATATGTAGGCAACCTCCGAAGCAGGGTGCGGTCAACTCTTTCAAAAATGCTTCACATGGAATATTCAAACGGGCAAAAATCGCTCGTTTCCGCTCACTTATCTTTGCACGAAAACTCTTCGTGTTTCCAGGCAAAGAGGGGCAACTGTGAGCACGTGATTTTTGCCCTATACAAATTATTCCTAGAAATTCAAACAAAATGATTTCTTTCATTATTTTACAATTTCGTGGATTTTTGTAACATTTTTATGTTAGTTGTTTGCATTTTATTTTGTGTATTTTAATTAGTGAAAAATACAAAAAATACTTGGAATTTGCATTTAAGTTTTAATTTCGCCTTTTAGGATTAATTAGTAACTAGGTCACTTTACAAAGAAGAAAATAACAAATATAATTTATTTTTGCATTTTTAACTATTAATTTTGAATTTATCTTAGTTTACACTTAAATTAGGAATTATTGTATTTGGACATTGAGTGATATAATTTTGGAAGTCAATTTAGGTCTTTATCTTTAAATTAGGCATTTAATAAAATCAGAAAAAAATATAAATACAAAATGAAAAAAGAAAAAAAAGAAAATAAAACAATTTAAAAAGAAAGGGGGTTGTCTTAATGAGAGACCGAAATTGGGCCTTTTAATTCATTAGTCTTAGCCCAAACCCGTCCCAGCCCCAGGCCCAAATTAACTCCTAACTTGGTCCAGCCCTGGTGTTTCAAAACGGCGTCGTTCGGTTGAGTTTTGATCTCAACCGTCGATGTTTATCAATCGGACGGTCGAGAAGCCCCTCCCCCATAATATTTAACTGTCCGAATCAACCCCTACCCCCCCCCCCCAGTCCGTCTCTTTCATTCACACCCCTATCTAAACCCTAGAGACGCCGCCCTGTTACACTCCGTCGAGCCCGCCGGCGATGACGACGGAAACCACTCCGTTCCCACCCAAAATAACACCATAGCTTCCCTTCGTTCCCCTCTTTCCAAATATACCTTCAGTTCCCCTCGAATCATTGCCCATCTCTTCGAATCTTCATTTGAAAATCCGGCCAAAACCCTACTTCTTCCAAATTCGATCAAAATTACACCACAGCCTCGCCTTAACTTCCTCATCTCAAATGCCCAAGCCATTTCCCTCGAATCCCCGCCGAGTTCCTCAAATTTCAAATCAAAGTCTGGCCTAAAACCCTAAAATACTCCAAATCTGGTCAAATCGACATCACGTGAGCTCCTCACTTTCCTCATGAAGAATCCACCATTGGCGATGTTCGAATCTTGCTGGAATGGGTCGAATTTTGAATCTGGGGAGCGGCAGAATCTTAGGTCTCCATAGGTAAGGTGTTCTTTGTTATTCTTCATTAGTTTCTTCTTGCTGACTAATATTTCTGTCCGATTAATTAATTTAGGATTTTATTTTATTTCTCCTCATTTTTCTTTTGTCAGTTCATTTAAATTAGTATTTGATTAGGTTAGTCTGATTTTATTTGTTTGTTCTTCATCCTCTTTTGATCAATAGTGGGGTTTGGTTCGTTAATTCAATTGTGTTTGGTTGCTTTCAATTTAGGGTTAAGCATGTCATGATTAGTTTAAAGGCGTTTCTGTTGTTTCGTTTAATTTCTGCAAGTTTTAATTGGTTTGATTCTGTGTTAGCCAATTAATTACAGCAATTAGATTTAGCTGTTAAATGTAGTTCATTAATAGGGTTAACTTCATAATAGGTTTAATTTGTCCACTTAGTTTGATTTTAGGAGATTGTTCACTCATGAACATTTGATTTAGAGCTTGTTTAGTTAACCATAGTTAAAGAGATTGTTTGGGTATAGATGATAGGTTTGATTAGGGGGAAACAAGGCTGAGGTACAATTTGGTGTTAGATTGGTAGTTTCAGAACAATTCAAGGGTAAATGAGGTAATTCAAGGGTAGAGAATCTAGCACTAACTGAAATAGAACTTCCTAGAAGTTTCTAGATGGGGGTTCTAAGGTAAATTCAGGAATTAGGCGTATTAACTTGAGAAACAAGTCAGTAAGTTAGGGACTAGTTAGTTAAAATCTGAAAATAATTGAGGGACTAAGGGCTAAAACTGAAATCTGAAGGTTGCCCCTCATTTTGCCTATAAAAAGGCATGACTAGTGCCTTAGGGAACAAGTTTTCGGCCTCTAAAAATTCCCCCCCCCCCCCCCAAGTTTCCACAAGTCTTCAGAAATCTGAAATTTGAATTTCAAATTCTAAATCTTCAAAAAACCAAAAAAGAGTAAAAATAACAGAAAATCTTCAAAAATACCAAAAAATACTGTTTCATTAAAAACCTTAGGTTCATTTCGATTTTTTAGTTGTTGATTTACATCTTCTAGCTCAATAGTTAGTTGCTGAAGTTTCAGAGATTTACTGGGTTTGATTTACATTTTCAGTTCATTGATGCTACTTAGATCATTGCTTATTTTTGTAATAATTGGATTGTTTAAACTGTTACTTTTTAGATTCGTATGAGCCCTTTGATTTGAACATTAGTTGTGAGCCATTTCGTGTTAGGTTAATAGAATAGTTCATGATAATTTTAGTTAATTTCATGTTGGTTACTTCATATATCTGTTTAAAAGGTGATTCAGCAATGAGATAAAACCTCTAGTAGTTATTTTCATTTTCAATCTGTAGTATGACTGTTTTAGGGACTGTTTTGGACTATGTTGAACTTCAGTAGAAGGAGATATCGTGTTCAGTGATAGTAGACTGTGGGTTTGTTTAAGTTTTCATGATTAATTAGGTAGTAGATATTATACGTGCACACATAATCATAATCATAGATAAATCTGTTGGTTTAGATATTGGATTTGAATTTGAGTCTCAGCATGTTGAGCCACGAGTGAGAAAATCATAGTCCAGTAAAGTAGGATTCTGAACTTGACATTAAGCATTTCTATTTTCGCCTTCGAAGTTCGAATTGCATATTTATCCTCTTGGACGGTTTTTGAGCGTCAAACTAGCAGAATATAGGTGTTAACCAAATGATTTGAAATGGCTATAGCATGATGATCTGATTGAATTCAATTTTTGTTCCATGTTCAGTATTAAATCCTGTTTCAATTTAAGCTTTGTTTCTAGGCTCAAATGCAAGGCCCAGATAGTCATTGTCCAGCGTCACAGCTGAAATTCACGTATAATACCTCCTGGGCCTAGTTCCTTCAATAACAGGCCCAAATTGTCTAATTAGTAGAATGTTGCAGAGTTCATATCCAGGCTCATCAAGGCCCTTCACTGATAATGTTAGTTAATTGATCAGGCCCTTGTAGAGACAAACTTGATAGAAAATAGTAGTTCTTTTAGGTTGCCCTCAATAATAAAACGAGGTGAGCCTTGCTAAATAAAATGCATAAACTGCGGGGCCCCCTTTAAATGTTCCTATTAAAATCCTTAGAATTCGGTACGTACCGTTTAGTGAATTTCACGGTCTCCCGCAAAGATAATAAACATGTTAGTTGCTTTAGGTCCGTTACTGAAATAATTTTACCTTCCTAAATACGGGTGCACATTTATGTGACCCAAATCCAAATCTCAACGAAGTCGAAATGTATCAAAAACCGCGGGTGCATTTATGTGACGCGATTCGAGACGTGTTTTCACGACGTTGCAATTCTCTAAAAATAATAATAATAAAAACGGTTCAAAGTTAAAAGCACATAGATTAAAACATGTACTAAAATCAAATAAATAAGTCAAATATGACAGTTGAGCGGCCGTGCTAGAACCACGGAACCCGGGAATGCCTAACACCTTCTCCCGGGTTAATAAAATTCCTTACTCGGATTTCTGGATCGCGGACTGTTAAACAGAGTCAATAATTTCCTCGATTCGAGATTCAACCGGTGACTTGGGACACCATTAATCTCCCAAGTGGCGACTCTGAATCTTAATAAACAAATCCTGTTTCGGTTGTCCTTTAATTGGAAAAACTCCTTTTATTATACCCTTCCCCGGGGTGTAGTAAGCGAAAAAGGAGGTGTGACAGGTTCTATATACTCTTATTTGTCATCTTATTTTGCACTGTATCTGGTCATGCCTAGTGATTCTTTGAGTGCTCCTATATATGTGTCTACACCGGTGGGTGATTCTATTATGGTAGACTGTGTCCATCGTGCATGTATAGTTGTGATTGGGGGTCTTGAGTTTGTGTAGATTTTTTTACTTCTGATATGGTTGATTTTGATGTCATATTGGGATGGACTGGTTATCACCTTACCACGCTATCTTGGATTGTCATGCCAAGACTGTAACCTTAGCCTTATCGGGTTTACCTCGTCTTAAGTGGAGAGGGACTCCTGTTCATTCTACCCGTAGGGTTTTCTCATATATGAAGGCTCGACGTATGGTCGAGAAGGGGTGTTTGGCCTATTTGGCATATGTTCGTGATTTTAGTGCTGAGGTTCCTTATATGGATTCTGTGCCTGTTATTCGTGAGTTTCCTGAGGTTTTCCCTTAAGACATGCCGGGTAGGAGTGGCAAATGGGCGGGTCGGGTCTGATATGGTTCGGTTCGAAAACGATTAATGAAAAAATGAATTTATTATCCGACCCGACCCGTATTTAATACGTATAAAAAATGGGTTAACTGGTGGATAATATGGGTTACCCATATTATCCATGACTTCTTGTATATGGTCACTTTTGGGAGAATTCTTAGTCTCCCTAACTTGAGGAACCCCCAATTTGAGGCTTTACAAATGCAAAAGTTAGACCCAAGCGCTATGTATTGGTTACTCATCGATTATCTATTTTCTAAATGTATAATGTGGTTCATATCCATATTTGACCCTTTTTTAAAAAGTTCATTATCCAATCCATTTTTTAGTGGATAATATGGGTGGTTAACTATTTGCTTTGAACTATTTTGCCACCCCTACTGCCGGGTATGCCACCCGATGGGGATATTGACTTCTGCATTGATTTGGCTCTAGGCACTCAGCCTATTTTTATTCCGTCGTATCGTATGGCCCCGCTTGAGTTGAAAGAATTGAAGAAGCAGCTGCAAGACTTGCTTGATAAGGGCTTTTTAGTCCTAGTGTCTCGTCTTGCGGTGCACCAGTGTTGTTTGTTAAGAAGAAGGACGGATCGATGAGGATGTGTATGGATTACTGGCAATTGAACAAGGTCACAATCAAGAATAAGTACTTATGCCTAGGCTTAACGATTTGTTTGACCAGCTTCAGGGTGCCCAAGTGTTTTCTAAGATCGACTTGAGATCTGGCTACCACTAGTTGAGGATTAGGGCATCCGATGTCCCTAAGATAGCTTTTTGCACTCGGTACGGGCATTATGAGTTCCTGGTGATGTCATTCAGATTGACAAATGCCCCGGCAGCTTTCATGGATTTGATGAATCGAGTGTTCAGGACTTATTTGGATCCCTTTGTGATTGTCTTCATTAACGATATTTTGATTTATTCCCGTAGCGGGAGGAGCATGAGCAGCATCTTAGAGTGGTTCTTCAGACTCTGAGAGATAGTTAGTTGTATGCTAAGTTTTCGAAGTGTGAGTTATGGTTGAGTTCAGTTGCATTCTTGGGTCACGTTGTACCAGCAGAGGGTATTCAAGTGGATTCGAAGAAGATATAGGTAGTCAAGAACTGGCCTTGACCCACATCAGCAACAGAGATTCGGAGTTTCTTGGGTTTGGCAGGCTAATAGCGACGGTTTGTGGAAGTGTTTTCATCTATTGCAGCCCCGATGACCACGTTGACCTAGAAGGATGTCCAGCTCAGGTGGTCGAACGAATGTGAGGCGAGCTTTCAGAAGCTCAAGACAACTTTGACTACGGCGCCAGTGTTGGTTTTGCCCATAGGTTCAGGGCCATATATAGTTTATTATGACGTATCTCGTATTGGGCTTGGTGTGGTATCGATGCAGGACAACATGGTTATTGCTTATGCTTTGCAGCAGTCGAAGATTCATGAGAAGAATTATCCATTTCATGATTTGGAATTAGCAGCCATTGTTCACGCACTGAAGATTTGGAGGCATTATTTGTATGGCGTATCATGTGAGGTGTTCACGGTTCACAAGAGTCTACAGTATTTGTTCAAGAAAAAAGGAGTTAAACTTGAGGCAAAGAAGTTGGTCGGATCTACTAAAAGACTATGATATCACCATCTTATATCATCTGGGGAAGGCCAATTTGGTGGCCGATGCTTTGAGTAGGAAGTCAGCCAGTATGGGCAGTCTTGCCAAATATTCCGGTCGGTGAGAGACAGCTTGCTTTGGATGTTCAGGCTTTGGCCAATCAGTTTGTGAGGTTGGATGTCTCCGATCCCAGCGGTGTGTTAGCTTGCACAGTTGCTCGTTCTTCATTATTTGATCGCATCCAAGATCGGTAGCATGATGATCCTTATTTGTGTGTTCTCGGGGAAACCGTGCGGCACAGAGGTGCCAAGCATGTTACAGTTGGAGATGATGGAGTTTTGAGAATGCAAGGTCGTATATGTGTACCTAATATGGATGGTCTTTGTGAGTTGATTTTAGAGGAGGCCCATACTTCCCGGTACTCTATTTATCCGGGCGCCGCTAAGATGTATCAGGATTTGCGGCAGCATTATTGGTGGAGCAGGATTAAGAAGGATATTGTTGCATATGTGGCTCGGTGTTTGAATTGTCAGTAGGTAAAGTACGAGCATCAGAGACCTGGTGGTATGTTTCAAAGGATTGAGCTTCCCGAGTGGAAGTTGGAGCATATCACTATGGACTTTGTTGTTGGACTCCGACGGACTCAAAGGAAGTTCGATGTAGTGTGGGTTATTGTTGATAGGCTGACCAAGTCAGCGCATTTCATTCCTGTGGCACTCTCCTATTCTTCTAAGAGGTTAGCTGAGATCTATATCCGGGAGATTGTTCGTCTTCATGGTGTGCCTGTGTCTATCATTTTCGATTGAGGTATGCAGTTTACCTTATATTTCCGGAGAGCAGTTCTGCGTGAGTTGGGCACACAGGTTGAGTTGAGCAAATAATTTCATCCTCAGACGCACGGGCAGTCCGAGCATACTATTCAGATTTTGGAAGATATGCTTCGAGCCTATGTTATTGACTTTGGAGGCTCGTAGGATCAGTTTTTGCCTTTAGAGGAGTTTGCCTATAACAAAAGTTACCAGTCGAGTATTCAGATGGCTCCTTATGAGGCTTTGTATGGTAGGCGGTGTCAGTCGCTAGTTGGGTGGTGGTTTGAGCTGGGAGAGGCTCCATTGTTGGGTACAGATCAAGTGCAGGATTTCTTGGGCAAGGTCAGGATCATTCAGGATAAGCTTCATACAACTCACTCCAGGAAAAAGAGTTATGTCGACCGTAAGGTTCGTGATGTGGCATTCATGGTCGGCGAACTAGTGTTGCTTCGGGTGTCTCCTATGAAGGGCGTGATGAGACTTGGAAAGAAAGGCAACCTTAGCCCTAGGTTCATTAGCCCGTTTGAGATTCTTGATCGAGTGGGAGAGGTGTCTTACAGACTTGCGTTGCCGCTGATTTTATCAGCCGGGCATCTAGTGTTTCATGTGGCCATGCTTTGGAAGTATCACGACGATCCATCACACGTATTAGATTTCAGCACTGTCCAGTTGGACAAGGACTTGTCCAATGAGGAGGAGCCGATAGCTATTCTAGATCGGCAGGTTCGTAAGATTAGATCAAAGAGTTTCCCTTCGGTTCATATTCAGTGGAGAGATCAGCTTGCTGAGGCTTCGACCTGGGAGTCCGAGTACGATATCCCCATCTTTTCTCCGACTCAGGTACTTCCTTCTTATGTCTGTTCGAGGAGGAACAATAGTTTTAGAAGTGGAGGATGTGATTACCCAAGAGGTCATCACTTGTTTTAGAAATAAATTCTTAAACCTCTTTTTGTGTCACCTCGATTTGCGTGCGCAGTCCGAACATGTATCCGGATAGCAAATATGTGAACTTTTTTGAAAAATGATGAATTTTGCTTTTAAAAATGAATTTTAGTTGTACTCGGTCAGTGTTTTGGGTAAACGGACCCGGACCCATGATTCGACGGTCCCGGAGGGTCCGTAGGAAAATATGTGACTTGGGCGTATGCCTGGAAGTGAATTCCGAGGTCCCAAGCCCGAAAAATAAATTTTTGAAGAAAATTATTTTCTGCAAAATATGAGAGTTTTTGAGAAATGAAAGATGATAAAATTAATGGTATCGAGCCGTATTTTGGTTCCGGAGCTCGGTACAAGTTTGAAATAATAAATTAGCGGAAGCTCTGAAGTTTGGTAAGAATCAGATTCCGTTTAGTATAAATCGGACCTTATTTGAGAAAATTGGAAATTTTGATGTTCTTAAGTGATTTCATGAATTTGAGGCTTAATTCATAGTGGTTGATGTTATATTGATAATTTGATTGCACGAGCAAGTCTGTATGATGTTTTTGGACTTGCGTGCATGCTTGGTTTGGAGCCCGAGAGCTCAGGTGAGTTTTGGATAGGCCACTGAGTGGATTTAGACTTAGAACATAGCTATTGCAGGTTCAGAGAAGTTGCAGATCTCTGAACCAGGCTCCGCGGTCCGTAATGGTTTCTCGCGACCGTTGTGGGGCTTCCGCGACCGCAGTGGAATTTTTGCTTTCCGCAAAAGAGCAAGGCCAAGCCTCTGCAGCCGAGCTCGATATTTTATGGTTCGCAGTGGTGCTCTAATGCCGCAATCCCTTTTTATGCGATTCGCAGTGAGGATCTGAGAGGAGTATATAAGTGGGACTTTATGATTATTTTACCATTTTCAGAAACCTAAAACATAAAGGGCGATTTTTCAAGCACTCTTTTTTCCCCAAAACACAAGTAAGTGATTTTAAACTCAATTCTTTTACTTCTTAACTTCTTTTTACAAGATTTCATCCTAGAATCTGGGGTTTTCATGGTGGAATTCGGAATTTTGCGTAAAACCTAAGAATATTGAAATTTGGGGATTTAGACCTCAAATTGAGGTCGGATGCCAAAACCAATTATATATCCAAGCACGGGGGTGAATGGGTAATCAGGTTTCGGTCCGAATTTCAAGTTTGGACCAAGCGGGCCCGAGGTCAATTTTTGACTTTTTGGGAAAAAACTTTAGAAAACCCTATTTTCATGCACTAGAAATCGATTCATTTAGCGTTTATTGATATAGTTAAGCAATTTGTGGCTAGATACAAGAGAATTGGTGGTGGAATCAAGAGGTAAAGCAGTAGTTGAGGCTTGAATTGTGTTCGTGGCATCGAGGTAAGTGTTTGGTCTAACCTTAGCTTGAGGGATTAAGAGTTGTGTCTTATTTACTATGTGTTAATTGTGGAGTACGATGTATAGGCATGGTGACGAGTATGTATACGTCGGTGTCAAGCATGCGTGTGAGTCTAGTATTGTAATTCTTGTGACTCCGTTGTGATCTATTCATGCCTAATATGATGATTATCATTGTTGGTTCCCTTACCGGGATGTTATTGTTTATGAAATTGTTTCCCTTGCCGAGATGTTGTTGTTATACTCTTGTTCCCTTGTCGGGATGTTATTGTTTACGATATTGTCTCCCTTGCCAGGATATTGTTGTTGTACTTTTGTACCCTTGCTGGGATTCCTGGTGATTGATGTTGACATTTGAAATGGGAGCAGGTTGCACGCCTGCAACGAGATATGTTAAATGGAGCGGGTTTCACGCCTGCAATGAGATATATGAAATGGGAGCGGGTTGCACACCTGCAACGAGATATATAAATGGGAGTGGGTTGCACGTCTGCAACGAGATTCATGGAATGGGAGTGGGTTGCACGCCTGCAATGGGATATATGAAATGGGATCGGGTGGCACGCCGTCACGGTAATATTTGAAATGGGATCGGGTTGCATGCCTGCAACAAGAAAGAGATGAAAGTGAATACTGTGTTTGTTTTTTTATTCTTGTTAGTAGGTTGATTTTGGTTTCTTTACACTCCTCTTTGGTATTCTGTTGTTATCTGATATTCCCCGCAACATGTTTTCCCCTCTCATCTTTACATTGAATAATCGCTTTTATTTTCCGCTATATATGATTTAACTGCACAGGTTTATTTGGTGGTCTGGTCCTAGCCTCGTCACTACTTCGCCAGGGTTAGATCAGGCACTTACCAGCTCATGGGGTCGGTTATGCTGATACTACACTATGCACTGTGTGCAGATCCCGATATTGCAGTTTTTGGACCACTGTGAGGTTGCTGCTTCCAGAACGTCAGGCGACCCGAGGTAGTCCTGCAGGTGTACGCAAGCCTTGACATCTCCCTCTATCATTTCTTTTCTATTTTTACTTATTCAAAGATAGATTTGTGTATTTCTATTTAGACTTTGTTTATAGCATTCTTAGATGGTCCGTGACATTGTGACACCAATCCTGGATAGAGTTGTACTTTGACTTCCGCAAATTTTTATTAAATATAGATTATCAAATTTTGCCTTCCACATTGTTTTTGTTATTATTATTTCCGCTGCTTTTATTACATTGATTTGGAATTGTTAAGGGATTTAAAATGAAAAGTATTAAATAGCTGGAATAACTGGCGTGCCTAGCTTTTAGTAGGCGCCATCACGACTCCTGAGGATGGGAAATTTGGGTCGTGACATTTACCCTTATGCTACGGTTGTAACCATTTCAATATAGGTGCTATAGCAAAGGTTACATAATTGTTGCAAAAATACTGTTCTCATAGGCCTGATTTCTAATAGTGATACTTATGAACCAAAGGAAATATGCATTGGAACTAATTTGAGAACGTGGTCTTGAGGGAGCTAAACGAGTCACAACACATTTGGAGCAAAATCGGAAGCTAACAAGTCAAGATTATGATCGACAATTTGATATCTCTGGGACAAGGAATTAGAAAACATGGGGGTATATCAGAGACTAATAGGAAGACTTCTTTACTTGGCCACTAGAAGATTAGACACCTCATTTTCTATTCAACACCTAAGTCAATTTATGCATGCCCCAAAGGAGTCTCATTATGTAACAACATTGCGAGTGGTAAGATACATCAAGGATAAACCTGGAATGGGACTATTAATGAGTAGCTCACAATCTGGCAAGGTGACATCTTTTTGCGATGTTGACTGGGCATCATGTATACTTTCCATGAAGTCAGTTATTGGATATTGAATCAGATTGGGGAACTCTTTGATTTCGTGGAAATCATAAAAACAGAACACTGTCTGAAGAAGCTCAGCAGAAGCTGAATACAGAAATATATGGCTAATATGGCTATTGATGCAGAATTAGTTTGGATGCATGGTCTGTTACAAGAGCTAGGAGCACAGGTTGAACTGTCAATGGAAAAATACTGTGATCGTATTCGCTTTACAGATAGCCTCAAACCCCATATATCATGAGCGAACAAAGGAAATAGAGATTGACTGCCATTTCATTAAAGAAAGGCTACATCAAGGACTTATCATAACAAAGTATGTGCCAGGCAACGAGCATGTTGCAAACATTCTAACAAAGGCTTTGGGAAAATAATTATAAGGTGAAATTTTATGCAAGTTGGGGATGATCAATGTCTTTCATCACCCAATTTAAGGGGAGTGTAAAGTGTTAGTAGTGTAACAATAAACTTCAATTTATACCAGGATCTTGAACATGATAATCTTACATAAAATTGTTATAAAAAAACATACCTGAATCATAAGCCATCATCACGAAGAGAAAGCGTTAGTTGGAGATGGTTTCTCACCCCTTGTCCTAGCTTTCGTTACCACTGACTTAGTGATCGAAGAGAGAAATAAAAATATGGTAACACTAATGGGAGGGGAGAGGACCAATTTATAGATGTTCTCATTTAATCTGATACGTCTATCAATTAACCGATTGGACTGATGAGATTTGCTCATTAATTAAATATTAATTATGGGCCTTAAACCTATTGGTCCACCAATATACGTAGGAAAATTTTACATTCTCCCACTTGGCCCAATAATCACATAATATTAATATTTAATATGAGAACATTAGTTGCGCATAAAAAATCTCTTCTATAATGTCCATTATAAATATCATAATATGATAAACTACTAAATGCGAGTTATGGCGGTTATATATAATTTGTCTACATACTTCCTCCCATATACTACAACATTAGGAACTCATTCTACTAGGTCCATGTCACGACCCGGATTTCCCACCATCGGGATCGTGATGGCGCCTACTCGTGGTAGCTAGGCAAGCCAACTTATTTACCTTTTCATTAATAAACAAATCTGTCAATAATTTATAGCATCAATAAGAAATATAGAATTCAATAATAATAATAATAATAATAGTAATGATAATAATAGAGGAAGTCTAATTTATAAGTCTGAATCAAATGCGGAATAGTCAATAATAGCCTCTACCCAAGATTTGGTGTCACATTACTCACGAACTACTAAGAATATACTAAATACAAAGGTCTAAAAGAAACATAAAAGCTATCTGTCTCGAAACAAGGAGGCAACAGTCTAAACGAGAACATAAGGAAGAGACGTCGGGCCTGCGGACGCCTGCAAGTGTACCTCGGTCTCGTAAAATGGAAGCCTACTCCTGCACTAATCCTGCTGCTGCTCCTCAAAACCTGGACCTGTGCAAAAATGCACAGAAGTGTAGCATCAGCACAACCGACCCCATGTGCTGGTAAGTGTCTAGCCTAACCCTGGCGAAGTAGTGACGAGGCTAGATCGGACACCACATAAACCTGTGCAGTTATCAATATACAACGGAAACGAAATA
The DNA here is from genome assembly GCF_001879085.1 of Nicotiana attenuata. NCBI lineage: Eukaryota > Viridiplantae > Streptophyta > Magnoliopsida > Solanales > Solanaceae > Nicotiana > Nicotiana attenuata. The sequence continues at coordinate 570,595 of NW_017670312.1, forward strand.
CCAAACAACTAACAATATGGGAGGGGGAAACATGCTATGGGGAGATAACAATAGTAACAGTAATCCCGAGTAACAAACTAAAGCAGCTTAGATTCACAATGAACAAGGAATCCATACTCAATATAAACACATGGTATCAATAACTGTTGTGGCGTGCAACCCGGTCCATAATTACCATTTTTGCGGCGTGCAACCCGGTCCATAATTACCATTTTTGCTGCGTGCAACCCGATCCACAAATACCACTGTTGCGGCGTGAAACCCGACCCATATCATTTATCATGTGTCATTGTTGCGGCACGCAACCCGATCCTCATATATATTTGTTGCGGCGAGCAACCCGATCCTCATATATTATTGTTGCGGCGCGCAACCCGATCCATATCATATATTATTTGTTGCGGCGCGCAACCCGATCCATATCATTCAACAGTCTGACTCCCCAAACAACAATCACAATTAAGGGGCATAACAATAAGCAAATATTTGACGAAATCCCGGCAAGGGAGAGAATCCAACAAGTTCAACCAAACATCCCGACAAGGGAATAATCAACAACGCTTTCTCTTTCTTACTTTTCTTCTATTATAGTCCACTCTACCATTTTGAGCCAACGCTCCCACGAATCAAGTCATTTCATATACTTTCAATATTCGTATCACAATTCGAGCCAATGCTTCTAGGTATCAAATAATCATATCACCGTTCACATATTATTCACAACATATAGAATCCTCCAATAAGCACGGAATTCACAACCAATTCAAGATAATCACTTTATAAGGACTCACGATCATGCTAGACACCAATGTATAGATACTCGTAACCATGCCTATACATCGTACTCGATCACATAGCAATTAGCAACAAGACTCAACTCCTATTCCCTCAAGCTAAGGTTAAACCAAACACTTACCTCAAAGCCTTGAAATCCACTTAATCTTCAACTATCGCTTTACCTCGCGGTTCCACCTCCAATTCGCTCGAATCTAATCACAAATTGTCAATTACTTTAATAAACACTATATGAATCAATTTGAATGCATAAGAATGAATTTCCCAAGTTTTTCCCAAAATTCCAAAATCGCCCCCGGGCCCACATGGTCAAAACCCGACGTTCGAACCAAAACCCGGTTACCCATTCCCCCACGAATTCATATCTATGATTTGTTTTGAAATCGGACCTCAAATCGAGGTCCAACTCCCCAATTTCTAGAAAATCTAGGTTCCACCCAAAAACCCCAATTTCACCCATGAAAATCCTTGATTTTAAGTGGAAAACATGTTTAATGATGTTAAAGATTGAAAGAATTGAGTAAAAATCAACTTACAATTGATTTGGGATGAAGTTTGCTCTTGAAAAATCGCCTATGGTGTTTGGGTTTTGAAACAATGGTGAAAACTGATGAAAATTCGACTAAGCATAAAATCTGCTGGGCCTCGGATGTGGGAATTGCGAACTTGGGTTCGCAATTGCGAACCTTGCAAAATCTGGGAAATGCGAGGACTAGTTCGCATTTGTGAACTCTGAAGGAAAGTGGAAGGTTCGCATTTGCGAGAAAAGAGTCGCAATTGCGAAGGCTGGGCTCATGGGCAGGCATCGCATTTGCGATGAATTACTTCGCATTTGCGAAGATTGCTGCCCAGGGAAAGTCTCGCATTTGCAATAAAATCCTCGAAATTGCAAGCTCGCATTTGCGAGTGCTGGCTTCGCAATTGCGAAGCCTGCAGAACTGAAAGATACAAGATTTTTAAAAATAAGAAAAATCAATCCGATGCCTATCCAAAACTCACCCGAGCCCTCGGGGCTCCAAACCAAACATGTACACAACCTCAAAAACATCCTACGGACTTACTCGTGCGATCAAATCGCCAAAATAACATCGTTTACATAGAATCAAGCCTCAAAACACGTGATTTCCTTTCAAGTTTCATAAACTTTCAAATTTGGAACTTATAGTCCGAAACACGTTAAACGACGTCCGATTTCAACCAAATTTTACAGAAAGCGCTTAAACAATATATGAGACTTGTACCGGGCGTCGGAACCAAAATTCGAGCCCGATACCACAGTCTTTTAATCAATTTTCATTTCCTTTTTCCTTAATAATTTCAGAAAAATAATTTCACAGAAAAATTCTTTCCTCGGGCTTTAGACCTCGGAATTCGACTCCGGGCACATGCCCGAGTCCCATATTTTTCTACGGACCTTCCGGGACCGTCCAATCTCGGGTCCGGGTCCGTTTACCCAAAATGTTGACCAAAGTCAACTTTAATCATATTAATATCAAAATTCATCATTTTTCACACAGAATTCATATTTAAGCCTTCCGGCTACATGCCCGGACTGCGCACGCAAATCGAGGCAAGTAAAAATAAGATTTTCAAGACCTCGGAAGCACGGAGTGGATGAGGAAATAGGTGATGACCCTTTGGGTCGTCACATCCTCCACCTCTAAACCAACTGTTCGTCCTCGAATGGATAAAAAAAAGAAGTACCTGAGTCGGAGAACAGATGTGGATAACAGCTTCGCATATCAGACTCGGACGCCTAGGTCGAGGCCTCAGGGGGCTGACCTCTCCACTGAACACGAACAGAGGGAAAAATCCTAGATCTCAACTGACGAACTTGCCGGTCTAGAATAGCCACCGGCTCCTCCTTATAAGATAAATCCTTGTCTAACTGGAAAGTGCTGAAGTCTAACACATAGGTAGGATCACCGTGATACCTCTTAAGCATAGACACATGAAAAACTAGATGCACGGCTGATAAGCTAGGTGGCAATGCAAGTCTATAAGCCACCTCTCCTACTCGATCAAGAATCTCAAACGGACCAATGTACCTAGGGCTAAGCTTGCCCTTCTTCCCGAACCTCATCACGCCCTTCATAGGCGACACCCAGAGCAATACCTGCTCACCAACCATAAAAGCTACATCTCGGACCTTACAGTCTACATAACTCTTCTGCCTAGACTGAGCTGAACGAAGCCTCTCCTGAATGATCTTGACCTTATCTAAGGCCTCCTGAACTAAGCATGTACCCAATAACTGAGCCTCTCCCGGCTTAAACCATCCGACTGGAGACCGACATCGCCTACCATACAACGCCTCATATGGGGCCATCTGAATGCTGGACTGGTAGCTGTTGTTATAGGCGAACTCTGCTAAAGGTAAAAACTGGTCCCACGAGCCTCCAAAATGAATGACACAAGCTCGGAGCATATCCTCCAAAATCGGTATAGTCCGCTCGGACTGACCGTCCGTCTGAGGATGAAATGTTGTGCTCAACTGAACCTGGGTGCCCAACTCTTACTGAACTGCTCTCTAGAAGCACGAGGTAAACTGCGTACCCTGGTCCGAAATGATGGATACCGGCACACCATGAAGCCGGACAATCTCCCGGATATAAATCTCAGCTAACCTCTCGGATGAATAGGAGACTGCCACTGGAATGAAATGCGCTGACTTGGTCAGCCTATCAACAATGACCCAAATAGCATCAAACTTTTTTTGAGTCAACGGAAGTCCAGTAACAAAATCCGTGGTAATCCTCTCCCACTTCCACTCGGGGAGTTCAATCCTCTGAAACAAACCACCGGGCCTCTGATGCTCATACTTGAACTGCTAACAGTTCAAACACCGAGCCACATACGCAACAATATCCTTCTTCATCCTACGCCACCAATAATACTGTCGCTAATACCTGATACATCTTTGCGGCGCCCGGGTGAATAGAATACCGAGAACTATGGGCCTCCGCTAAGATCAACTCTCGAATACCATCAACATTGGGCACACAAACTCGCCCCTGCAATCTCAGAACACCATCATCATCTAAGGTCACCTTCGTGGCACCCCCACGCTGCACCGTGTCTCTCAGGACACACAAATGGGGATCATCAAACTGTTGATTACGGATACACTCCAATAGAGAAGAATGAGCGACGTGCAAGCTAACACTCTGCTAGGCTCAGAAATATCTAATCTCACCAATCGATTGGCCAAAGCCTGAACATCTAAAGCAAGCGGTCTCTGGCTGGCCGGAATATAAGCAAGACTACCCATGCTGGCGGACTTCCTACTCAATGCATCGGCCACCACATTGACCTTACACGGGTGATACAAGATAGTAACATCATAATCTTTCAACAACTCTAATCACCTTCGCTGCCTCACATTCAACTCCTTCTGCTTGAACAGGTACTGAAGGCTCTTGTGATCTGTGTACACCTCACACGTCACGCCATATAGATAATGCCTCCAAATCTTCAAAGCATGAACAATAGCTGTCAACTCTAGATCATGAACCGGATAATTCTTCTCGTGGATCTTCAACTGCCTCGAAGCATAGGCAAGGACTTTGCCATCCTGCATCAATACTGCAGCAAGCCCGATACGGGAAGCATCACAATAAACTGTGTAAGGCCCTGAACCCGTGGGCAAAACCAACACCGGTGACGTGGTCAGAGCTGTCTTGAGCTTCTGAAAACTCGCCTCACACTCATCTGACCATCTGAACTGGGTGCCCTTCTGGGTCAATCTAGTCATCGGGGCTGCAACAGACGAAAATCCCTCCACGAACCGACGGTAATAATCTGCTAACCCCAAGAAACTCCGAATCTCGGTCGCTGAAGCTGGTCGAGGCCAATTCTTGACTGCCTCAATCTTCTTCGGGTCCACCTGAATACCCTATGCTGATACAATATGACCCAGAAATGCAACCGAACTCAACCAGAACTTGCACTTCGAAAACTTGGCATATAACTGACGATCCTTCAGAGTTTGAAGAACCACTCTGAGGCGTTGCTCGTGCTCTTCCTAGCTGCGGGAGTACACCAGAATATCATCAATAAAGACTATCACGAATAAGTCTACATATGGCCTGAACACTCGGTTCATCAACTCCATAAATGCTGCTGGGGCATTAGTCAACCCAAATGACATGACTAAAAACTCATAGTGCCTATACCGAGTGCAAAATGCTGTCTTAGGGACATCAGACGCCCTAATCCTCAGCTGATGGTAGCCAGATCTCAAGTCTATCTTTGAAAACACCTTTGCTCCCTGAAGATGGTCAAAAAAATCGTCAATTCTCGGCAGTGGATACTTGTTCTTTATCGTCACTTTGTTCAATTACCGGTAATCAATACACATCTGCATCGAACCATCCTTCTTATTCACAAATAACACCGGCGCACCCCAAGGAGAAACACTAGGCCTGATAAAACCCTTCTCTAGTAAATCCTGCAACTGGTCCTTTAACTCCTTCAACTCTGGCGGGGCCATGCGATACGGCGGAATAGAAATGGGCTGCGTGCCCGGAGCCAGATCAATACAGAAATCAATATCCCTGTCGGGCGGCATACCTGGCAGGTCTGAAGGGAAAACCTCGGGGAATTATCGAACAATAGGAACAGAGTCAATAGAAGGAACCTCTGCGCTGGAGTCGCGAACATATGCCAGATAAGCTAAACACCACTTCTCGACCATGCGTCAAGCCTTAACCTATGAAATAACACTGCAGGTGGCATGACCTGGGGTCCCTCTCCACTCTAGTCGGGGCAATTCTGGCAAAGCCAAGGTCACGGTCTTGGCGTGACAATCTAAGATAGCATGATACGGGGACAACCAATCCATCCCTAATATAACGTCGAAATCCACCATATCTAAAAACAATAAATCAACACGGGTCTCAAGACCCTCAAACACAACCACACAGGAACGATGCACCCGGTCGACTACTGTGGAGCCACCCACCGGTGTAGACACATAAACAGGAATGTCCAAAGCATAACTAGACATAGCCAGGTAGGGTGCAAAATAGGACGACACATATGAATATGTAGACCCAGGGTCAAATAGCACTGACGCATCTCTATCACAAACCAGAATAGTACCTGTAATAACGGCATCTAATGACTCAGCCTCTGGTCTGGCTGGCAAAGCATAAAATCGGGGCTCAGCCCTACCTCCCTAAACCATGTCTCTGGGACGATCGGCTACCGGCTGACCCCTACCTCTGGCTGTCCGGTCTCCACCTCTACGATCTCGACCTCCACCTCTATGATCCCTACCCCCGCCCCTGGCTGGCTGGGCAGGCTGTAGGTCACCTGGTGCCTGAATCATGGGGCGAGGGCCCTGCTGTTACGACTGTGTACCCCTTAATCTCGGGCAAGCTCTCTTGATGTGACCATACTCACCACACTCATAACATCCCTCCGTACGATGAGACTGGCCCTGACTACCCGATTGACCTCCACGAAAACTCTGAAGAGGCGGTGCACTGATGGGAGCTGGCGGTGCACTGAGTGACTGCTGATCAAAATAATGCCCACAAAAATCATGATCACCTGGGGCACCCTGCGAAACCTGGAGGGCTGACTGAAAGGACCTGGAAGGCTAACCCCTATCATAAGAATCCCTGCCTCCCGATGAGGCACCACTGAATCGACATGAGTGACAGGGTCTCTTGTCTGTCCTATAACCACCCCCCTGTGGCAGAACCATCTCGATCCTCCGGGCTACATTGGCCGCCTCCTAAAAAGTAATGTCACTACCCGCCTCTCTATCCATCTAAAGACGAATAGGCTGGATCAAACCATCAATAAATCTCCTCACCCTCTCCCTCTTAGTGGGGAGTATGACGAGGGCATGGCGAGCTAGTCTCATACTGTGTGACCGTCATAGACCCCTGCTGGAGGCGCTCAAACTGCCTCCGGTAAGCATCCCTCTGAGTAACGGGAAGAAACTTTTCTAGAAACAACTCCGAAAACTGATCCCAAGTCAAAGGCAGCGACCCTGCTGGTCTGGCTAAACAGTAATCCCTCCACCAAGTCTTGGCGGATCCAGATAGACGAAAAGCCGTAAAATCAACTCCATTGGACTCCACAATGCCCATGTTTCGAAGAACCTCGTGGCGGCTATATAAGAAATCCTGGGGGTCCTCAGAAGAAGCTCCGCTGAATGTAGCAGTGAAGAGCTTGGTGAACCCGTCCAACCTCCACAAAACATCTGCGGACATAGCCGCTCCATCACCGGTCTGTGCAACTACCCCCGGCTGAACTGCTGCAGCTAGCTGGACCGGTGGAATCTGAGTCTGGGGAGCTACCTGCTCCGGAGTACGTCAGCAGGAGTCTAGGCTCCTCCTCCAGCCTGGGAAGTGGCTGGTGCCACAGGAAGCAATCCTGCTCGGGTGACACTCTCCATGAGGCCAACCAACCTGACCAAGGCGTCCTGAAGAACTGGGGTAGCAATAAACCCCTATGGGACCTGAGCTGGGCCCACCAGAACTGTCTGGGTTGGGGCCGGAACCTTCTCGTCAAGGTCAACCTTAGGCTCCGCCACTGGTGGCTGGGCTCTGCCCTACCTCGGCCCCTAGCATGCCCACGTCCTCTGCACCTAGCGGGAGCTGCCTGGGGCTCGGACTGCTGATCGGTGGATGAGGAAGCGCGTGTTCTTGCCATCTGCAAAAGAACAGAGTAGAAATTCAATCAGCATTGAGAAACCAAATCGCACGACAAGAAAGAACAAATGAGAGATTTTTCCTAACTTAGTAGCCCCTGGGGAGCGAGTACAGACGTCTCTGTACCGACCCCTCAGACTCTACTAAGTTTGTTCGTGAGTTGTGAGACCTATGTAACCTAGAGCTCTGATACCAACTTGTCACGACCCGGATTTCCCACCATTGGGATCGTGATGGCACCTACTCGTGGTAGTTAGGCAAGCCAACTTATTTACCTTTTCATTAATAAACAAATCTGTCAATAATTTATGGCATCAACAAGAAATATAGAATTCAATAATAATAATAATAATAATGATGATAATAATAGCGAAGGTCTAATTTATAAGTCTGAATCAAACGCGGAATAGTCAATAATAGCCTCTACCCAAGATTTGGTGTCACATTACTCACGAACTACTAAGAATATACTAAATACAAAGGTCTGAAAGAAAACACAAAAGCTATCTGTCTCAAAACAAGAAGGTAACAGTCTAAAAGAGAACATAAGGAAGAGACGCCGGGCCTGCGGACGCCTGCATGTCAACCTCGGTCTCGTAAAATGGAAGCCTACTCCCGCACTAATGCTGCTGCTGCTCCTCAAAACCTGGACCTGTGCAAAAATGCACAGAAGTGTAGCATCAGCACAACCGACCCCATGTGCTGGTAAGTGTCTAGCCTAACCCCGGTGAAGTAGTGACGAGGCTAGACCGGACACCATATAAACCTGTGCAGTAACAAATATACAACAGAAACGAAATACCAAACAACTAACAATATGGGAGGGGAAAATATGCTATGGGGAGATAACAATAGTAACAGTAATCCCAAGTAAAAAACCAAAGCAGCTTAGATTCACAATGAACAAGGAATCCATACTCAATATAAACATATGGTATCAATAACTGTTGCGGCGTGCAACCCGATCCACAAATACCACTGTTGCGGCGTGCAACCCGACCCATATCATTTATCATGTATCATTGTTGCGGCGCACAACCCGATCCTCATATATATTTATTGCGGCGCGTAACCCGATCCTCATATATTATTGTTGCGTCGCGCAACCCGATCCATATCATATATTATTTGTTGCGGCGCGCAACCCGATCCATATCATTCAACAGTCTGACTCCCCCAACAACAATCACAATTAAGGGGCATAACAATAAGAAAATATTTGACGAAATCCCGGCAAGGGAGAGAATCCAACAAGTTCAACCAAACGTCCCGACAAGGGAATAATCAACAACGCTTTCTCTTTCTAACTTTTCTTCTATTATAGTCCACTCTACCATTTTGAGCCAACGCTCCCAAGAATCAAGTCATTTCATACACTTTCAATATTCGTATCACAATTCAAGCCAATGCCTCTAGGTATCAAATAATCATATCACCGTTCACATATTATTCACAACATATAGAATCCTCCAATAAGCACGGAATTCACAACCAATTCATGATAATCACTTTATAAGGACTCACGGTCATGCTAGACACCAATGTATAGATACTCGTCACCATGCCTATACATCTTACTCGATCACATAGCAATTAGCAACAAGACTCAACTCATATTCCCTCAAGCTAGGGTTAAACCAAACACTTACCTCAAAGCCTTGAAATCCACTTAATCCTCAACTATCGCTTTACCTCGCGGTTCCACCTCCAATTCTCTCAAATCTAATCACAAATTGCTCAATTACTTTAATAAACACTATATGAATCAATTTGAATGCAAAGAATGAGTTTCCCAAGTTTTTCCCAAAAATTCCAAAATTGCCCCTAGGCCCACGTGGTCAAAACCCGAGGTTCGAACCAAAACCCAGTTACCCATTCCCCCACGAATTCATATCTATGATCTGTTTTGAAATCGGACCTCAAATCGAGGTCCAACTCCCCAATTTCTAGAAAACCTAGGTTCTACCCAAAATCCCCAATTGCACCCATGAAAATCCTTGATTTTAAGTGGAAAACATGTTTAATGATGTTAAAGATTGAAAGAATTGAGTAAAAATCAACTTACAATTGATTTGGGATGAAGTTTGCTCTTGAAAAATCGCCTATGGTGTTTGGGTTTTGAAAGAATGGTGAAAAGTGATGAAAATTCGACTAAGTATAAAATTTGCTGGGCCTCGGATGTGGGAATTGCAAACTTGGGTTCGCAATTGCGAACATTGCAAAATCTGGGAAATGCGAGAACTAGTTCGCATTTGCGAACTCTGAAGGAAAGCGGAAGGTTCGCATTTGCGAGAAAAGAGTCGCAATTGCGAAGGCTGGGCTCATGGGCAGGCATCGCATTTGCGATGAATTACTTCGCATTTGCGAAGATTGCTGCCCAGGGAAAGTCTCGCATTTGCAATAAAATGCTCGAAATTGCGAGCTCGCATTTGCGAGTGCTGGCTTCGCAATTGCGAAGCCTGCAGAACTGAAAGATACCAGATTTTTAAAGATGAGAAAATGGAATCCGATGCCTATCCAAAACTCACTCGAGCCCTCGGGGCTCCAAACCAAACATGTACACAACCTCAAAAACATCCTACGGGCTTACTCGTGCGATCAAATCGCCAAAATAACATCGTTTACATAGAATCAAGCCTCAAAACACATGATTTCCTTTCAACTTTTATATACTTTCAAATTTGGAACTTATAGTCCGAAACACGTCAAACGACGTCCAATTTCAACCAAATTTTACAGAAGGCGCTTATAAAATATATGGGACTTGTACCGTGCGTCGGAACCAAAATACGATCCCGATACCACAGTCTTTTAATCAATTTTCATTTCCGTTTTCCTTAATAATTTCAGAAAAATAATTTCACAGAAAAATTCTTTCCTCGGGCTCTAGACCTCGGAATTCGACTCCGGGCACATGCCCGAGTCCCATGTTTTCCTACGGACCTTCCAGGACCGTCCAATCTCGGGTCCGGGTCCGTTTACCCAAAATGTTGACCAAAGTCAACTTTAATCATATTAATATCAAAATTCATCATTTTTCACACAGAATTCATATTTAAGCTTTCCGGCTACACGCCCGGACTGCGCACGCAAATCGAGGCAAGTAAAAATGATGTTTTAAAGACCTCGGAAGCCCGGAGTGGATGAGGAAATAGGTGATGACCCTTTGGGTCGTCACAGTCCATAAGCTATAAAATATTATGGTCCACAATAATGTCTCATTGATACTTATCTTGTAATATCTCAAAATAATAATGTGTACATCATTATGAGAAACAGAAAATCACTAATGTATATTAGAAACACATAAATGAATTCAGAGTATAGAAACATCATAAATACATCAATTACAAATACAACCAAGACCCATTTTATGCACATATTTTTTAAATATCTTTGGTTGTAAACCTTTCATTAACGGATCTGCAATCATGAGATTAGTTCTAATATGCTCAAGTGACACTAGTTGTTTCTGAACTTCCTCCTTGATGATAAAGTACTTTAATTCCATATGTTTGGCACCTTTAGAGTACTTCTCGTTCTTGGAGAAGAATACTGTTGTAGAATTATCACACTAAATTTTCAGTGGCTTGGTAATGGTGTCGACAACCTCAAGTCCTGAAATAAAGTTTCGCAACCATAATGCATGAATTGCAGCTTCAAAACATGCCACAAATTCCGCTTCCATCATGGATGTAGCAATGACAGACTGTTTGGCACCAATATACGTAGGAAAATCTTACAAGTAGCAGAATTTACTTGTACCTTATACTATAAATTGTAGAGTGGTGCGTAGTAAGTTGTAAGTCAGGTTTAGTTAACTAGTGTTGGTAGTTAATGGTTACTATGGTTAGATGTTATGGTTAGTCATCGGGTGGATGTATATAACTATGTGTACAGTGAATAACAACTAAGTAAGATTCATTTCTTCCAATTTTCTTTCTCTTTCTACAATTGGTCATCATCATCTCTCTCAACCGGGTTTATCTCCCAGCTCACTCAATCATTCGAACATCTAAGCTCCTCTAGTATTTTGCATAGACTATCCTAATCATCTGGAATATGAGCTCTTCCAAATCTTATTTTGACAAGGCTTCTAATGTTAAAAGATATAAGGAAGAGTGATCTATTGAATGCTGGATTCTCTAATTCAAATTTAGAACTGCATCTGGATCTCCACAGCTCCCATAATACAATATGGGGGAGGATTTTAGTGACATAGGAAGTAACAGAGTTTTTGGCTCTGAAGTTCCTACAGTTGAAAACTAAAGTCCTGCAAAGTTTGGGTCTGCATCTTCTTAATATTTTTCTTTCTTCAATCTCCCCAGTCACTTATGGTAAAATGGCTGAAATTCTACATCTCAAATAGAAGCGACTCTGCTACTTTCTCTAATTCATAGTTTCATTCACTTGAATAGTACTTAAGCTTTGATTTGTTTCAGTTTCTTGCTGCTTGGGAAGAAATAGAAGCTATTAACCAGATTATGATGAAATGTCGCATAAAATATGTTCGTCTTGAACCTACTATGAGGTTTTGTATATCTAGTGTTTGAATTGTTGCAAAAACAGAGCAGCTACTTGTTGATAGAAATCTAGTCAATATAAAACCCATTGAGCAGAAACCTTTAGGTCCAGAATTGGGTAGGGACCACGCGAATGCAGACCCCCACTACCACAAACTATGATGTAGGCTCAACCACTTGGGTCGACCTTAAGCGGGCACCCCTCCAAACTGCAATGGAGGTCACCAACCTAGGCCATGGGTCTTATTGATCGCCTATTGACACAGTCAAAGTAAGTATGTTTAATGTAGCTCCTTGTCATAGTTCTATACTCCTCAAACTCCTTGTTTCTGTTTTTGCCAGCCTATGAGGGACATCAACAACAACAACAATGACATAGTAAAATCTCACAAAGTGGGGTCTGGGGAGGATAGTGTGTATGCAATCCTTACCCCTACCCCGATGGGGCAGAGAGGTTGTTTCCGATAGACCCTCGGCTCAGGAAAATGAAAATAAAACAAGAAGAGACAATTCATCAGCAACGTCAGCAGATACAAAAGAAATAGTAATAGAAGCATAAAAACCATAAAATAGATGACATGCAATAACAATACCCAGTAATTAACACATGGGGCTATGATAAACAGAAAGGATAGTGAGGAATCAACATTACCCCTAACCATCTAAGATCAACCCTATCAAACCTTCCTCACCCCCGGTATGAAGTAGAAAAAGCTCGACTATTCCCTAGCCTACAACCCTAATTTTTGACCTTCAGATTTTCCTATCAAAGGTCACGTCCTCAGAAATCTGCAGTCGTGCCATGTCCTGCCTGATCACATCACCCCAACACTTTTTAGGTCTCCCTCTGTCTCTTCTCGTACCCTCCAAAGCCAAACGATCACACCTCCTCATCGAAGCATCAAGGCTTCTCCTCCGCACGTGCTCAAACCAGTTGAGCCTCGCTTCCTGCATCTTGTCATCCACAGGGGCCACACCCACATTCTCCCAAATCCTCATCCCTAATCTTATCCGTTCTAGTGTGCCGGGACATCCACCTCAACATTCTCATCTCTGCTACCTTCATCTTCTGGATATGAGAGTTCTTGACCGCCAACACTCTGCCCCATACAACATGGCCATCTTACCTCAACTCTATAAAACTTACCTTTGAGTATCGGTGGTACTTTTTTTTCACACAGGACTCTAGATGCTAGCCTCCATTTCATCTAGCCTCCCCCTATACGATGTGTGGTGTCCTCGTCGATCTCTCCGTCCCCTCGAATAACCGACCCAAGGTACTTGAAACTATCTCTCTTGGGGATGACCTGTGATCCAAGCCTCACCTATCTGCCCACTTCCCTTGACTCAACGCTGAACTTACACTCCAGATACTCTGTCTTAGTCCTGCTCAACTTGAAACCCTTAGACTCGAGGGCCTGCCTCCAAGCCTCCAGCCTCTCATTAACACTATCTCGCGTCTCATAGATTAGGACTATGTCATCAGCGAATAACATACACTATAGCACATCCCTATGAATATGGTTTTTCAATGCATCCATCACCAATGCAAATAAGAACGGGCTAAGCACAGAGCCTTGGTCTAATACAGAAATTTAGCTAATATGGCTACTTTTGCAGAATTAGTCTGGGTGCACGGTCTATTACAAGAGCTAGGAGCACAAGTTGAACTGCTAATGGAACTATACAATGATAGTAAAACGGCTTTACAGATAGCCTCAAAACCCATATATCATGAGCGAACAAAAGAAATAGAGATTGACTGACATTTTATTAGAGAAATGATACATCAAGGACTGATCAGAACAGAGCATGTGCCAGATAAGGAGCAGGTTGCAAACATTCTAACCAAGGCTTTGGGAAAATAATTACAGGGTGAAATGTTATGCAAGTAGGGGATGATCAGTGTCTTTCATCACCCAACTTAAGGAGGATTGTAGAAAGTGTTAGTAGCAGATTTTACTTATACATTATATTGTGAATTGTAGAATGGTACGTAGTAAGTTGTAGGTCGGATTTAATTAAATAGAGTTTGTAGTTAAAGGTTAATTATGGTTAGATGTTATGGTTAGTCATCAGATGGATGTATATAACTATGTGTACAGTGAATAAGAGGTTCAAGTTAAGCTAAGCATGCATCCTAGGGTCCTGCTAATAAGTGTTTAGACATGATGGGGACACACATTGTGATAAACACTGAAAGAAACGGGGTATCAAATGAACAAAAGACAGACTGGGAAACATATTAGCATAGGAGCAGGATCATAGTCGATATAAAATGATTTTAATACAAATTGCAACATGTTGTACATGCAAGACAGACATTGCAGAGATTCAGGACAATGTGAGATAGCAAGCACATGTAGGCATTCTGGGATTGGCACAATATACTAATCAACTAGAGAAGATCTAAGTTATATCATAAAGAAAAATAGTTCAAACAGGGTAGATATATCAAGTTGAGATAATTTTCAAGATCTTAGTCAATCACTAATGGGGTAGGGGGATCATTCTGAGTGACAAAATAGCATGTGAACATGTCACAATTAACACAGGAAGTTCTGGCACAAGTATAAAATATTCACTATAGAAAAAAAAACAAATAAGCATGTATTAGGGAACATCCAGACACTCATACACTTAAAAGGATCAGATTATCCAAGTCAAATTTAGAACTAGTAGCTTTCGGAGGAAATTAAATGCTAACCAACTTAGAACAAAGTAGAATTAAAAAATCGTGCACAAAAGTATTAGAAAACATATTAAGCCAGGAATTCCAGAGGTGAGAACACATGCAAATCAAAGAAACACAGGGATGAAACTGCAAGAGTCAAGTAGCTTATCAGTTAATATGACAACAATAAAGAACAAAAGATGCATAAGAACCTAGAAACCCCGATGCGTCAAAGTTCCCAAGAGCTTCGATGAACTCAGGGCAATGGTTGCACCACAAACAAGTAACAAGATGCTAATGGCCTTTGCTTTCAGCCGGCCAGTACAGAAACCAAGCAAGAGAGTAGCGAAAACCCAAATTTTAGTAAGAATTGATTTCAAAGTCTGTCCCAAAAGGGAAAATGAAGGGGTTAATATAGTAGTCTAAAATCGAGCAAACATATAAGGAAACAAAATAATTTAAACAACAAACAAGGAAAAGAAACATGCAATTTAAGAGAAAAATCTTTAAACCCTAGTTTTTTAGGGAAAGTGTAAATTAACAGAATCCAAACAAAATTAGACTCACACAGTGTAGTATTAAACGTATATAGACGAAATAGTGCTCAGAATCAAAGATTCAAACCACTTTGCTTTGATTTCAGAAGATATTGCTTCCCATGTTTACGCAAGCACCTAGGTAACACCACAAACGAACAACCAGTACCGAAAGGATTCAAATATGGCAAGAGAATAGTAGTCGAATACCATTCAATAGCATTAGGAGGGGGAATTAGAGAAGGCGGAGATTAGGTTTTTTGGTGGGGGAGGAGCATTTGAGGGCGGCTAGATAGAGACAATGGTCTCTAGGGTTTGGGGACTGGGTTGTAAGATAAGAGAGGTTGACGGTTGTGAGCCGTTGATCTTTTTTGATCAACGGTTGTGGTTTAAGGGGTCTGGGTCGGTTTTTGACTGGGCAGGGTCGCCTGGGATTGGGCTTGAGGTCTTGGGCCAGTGATTTGGGTTTGTCTGGTCAGAAAATAACTCAAAATTGGGCCAGCTCTTTTAAATAGAAATTAAAAGGTAAATAATTTAATAAAATAGCTAAATAAATATATAAAAATGCTACTTACGCAAATTAATACTTTAAACAATAATAGGAGACTATAAAAATGTAAAATATTATTTTGACCCTAAATGAAATGTCAATTGCAATAAGAATGCGAAATATAGGCTATTATTGCAAATTTATGCGAATAGCCTAAAATACAATTGTAATTATATAAAAAAAATGGGGTGTATCTATATATATAAATTAGGCATGGAAATAATAATTTTAGGTGATTAAGTCATCACAAATAATTTAAAAGAGTAATTACTGAATATTTATGTAAATTAATGCAAGAAAAATTAATTTAAAGCTCTATACAACAACAACAATAAATCCAGTTTGAACCCAACAAGTGGGGTCTGGGGAGGGTAGTCTGTACACAGACCTTACCCCTACCTAATTCAGGTAGAGAGCTGTTTCCAATAAACCCTTGGCACATGAAGGACAAGAAGAAGAAGAGGAAAGCAAGGGAGGAAGAAAGATGGAAAAAAAAGGATAAGTGGCACCAAATAATAACAACAGGGAATACAATACCTGAGGTGAACAAAACCACATAACATAATAAAGATCTAAGAATATGAAGGAACATGCATACTACTAAGACTATCGGTGAACAACTATAAACTACCAACTAACCTTCTACCGTAATCCTCGACATCCACACTCTCCTATCAAGGTTCATGTCCTCGGTGAGCTGAAGCAGCGCCATGTCCTGCCTAATCACATCTCCCCAATACTTCTTAGGCCTACCTCGACCTCTTCTCAAACTCTCGACTCCCGCATCTTGTCCTCCACGGAGGCTACTCCCACTCTGTCTCAGATATCTTCATTCCGAATCCTATCTCTCCTGGTACACCCACACATCCATCTCAACATCCTCATCTCAGCTACACTCATCTTCTGCACGTGAGAGTTCTTGACTGGCCAACACTCAGCTCCATGCAGCATAGCCGGTCGAACCACCATTCTATAAAACTTACCCTTAAGTCTTAGTGGCACATTCCTATCACATAAAACACCGGAAGCGAGCCTCCACTTCATCCATCCCGCTCCAATGCGATGCGCGACATCTTCGTCAATCTCCCCGTTACCCTGGATAATAGACCCGAGATACTTAAAACTCGCTCTCTTGGGGATAACTTGAGCATCAAGCTTAACCTCTACGTCTGCATCATGGGTCCCGTCACTGAACTTGCACTCCAAGTATTCCGTCATGGTTCTACTCAGTTTGAAACCTTAGACTCCAATTTAAAAACTCTATAATTATGAAAAATTATAAGAAATGCTTGTTTAGATTTATAAACTAAATAATGATGCATAAAATGCTATTTTGAAGGCATGCATATATTTTGAAAAAAATATGAGGGTTTGTCATGACCCAAAATTCAGTAAAGGTCATGATGGCGCCGGACACCACTTATAAGGCAAGCCAACACCAAGAAGTTAAATAAATTCCTCATTTTAGTGTTTTTGAAATCATTTCTTTTCCTTACTTAAACAATAAATAATGAACTTAACCGAGAAAATAATGGTGTCTTTATCAAATTTAAATGCTGAATAAATCTCATAGTCATCCCAGAACCCAGTGTCACAAGTAATGAGCAATTTCTAGGAAATAAAATACAATACAATAACTGTCCGGAACATAGCTGGACAGAAAAAAATTACAATACTCTAAAAGAGACTCTACTGGTTGCGGGTCGTCTTGAGAGATGCAGCTCACCTAAGTCTTTGTGTCAACCATGCCGCTGCGCCCAACGAGGGCACTAGACGTACATGTGTGTGTGCAACAAAAATGCATAGCAAGTGTAATATGAGTACGAAAAAATACTTACCCTGTAAGTATCCCATCTAATCTCGAAGAAGTAGTGACGAGAGGTCTACTTCAACTCTCACTAGTGGTCCAATAAGTAAATACCAAAATGTGTAGAATCATGGATTTTATGAAGTGATTTCAAACTCAATAGGCATGAAGCAGGTAAACAATTCTTTTAATAATAAGAGATTTCCAAAATTTGTGTTTCATTATTTATCAATTTATCTTAGGCCAGAGAAGCAATATCATTATTTATAAATTTAAAGGCAAGCAATACAAGCATGTGCAAATCATGCGAGGTCTTATGGCCCGATCCAACATACTAATAAAACGTGCACTGCCAGAGGGTCAGATGGCGTATAGATGCATCTATTAGCCCGCTCGCGAGTCATACATGCGATGCGGTCAAATATAAACAAAAAAATACCCTGATCACGGATCATACATGCGATGCAGGTACACATAGAAACACACATCCAAATAGTCAATCAAGACTTCATCAGGGGACAATTACCCGGGGAATAGACAACTTTTCTTTTAACAGTCAAGAAAGTGATGTTTAGCCCTTTCGAAATCTATTTACCAAGTTCGATATGATTTAAGCCTTTTAATTTGTCAATAAGTTACAAGTATGGCAAGTATAGCATGCTTTTGGGTCCTAGACTACCCGGACTTGAGCATAATAGTAGCTACGCACGGACTCTCGTCAGCTCGTGCATATGTAGCCCCCACAAATAGGAGTAAATATTTAATTATTTCACCTATGGGGTTAATTCCCTCTTACAAGGTTAGAAAGGAGACTTACCTCGCTCCGAAACCAAATTCAATATTCCAATAAACTTTGCTTCGTGAATTCGTGTTCGAAAGCCTCAAATCTAGTCATAAACAATTCAAAATACTCAATACAAATCGTAGGATTTAATTCCATATAAATTTACTAGTTTTTCGGATTAAAATCCAAAATTCTTAAAAAAAATTGACAGTGGAACCACGTCTCGAATCCCGGAAAACTCACGAAATTCGAACACCCGTTTCGATATGAGTTAAACCATACAAAATTTATCGAATTCTGACGTCAGATTGGCTTTCAAATCTTAAATTTTTGTCTTTGAAAGATCTTACAAAAATTCCAATTTCTTCCACCTAAATCCCAAATAATTAATGAATATGGACATGGATTTATGAAATATAATCACTTTTTGATATAGAAAACTTACCCAAGTCGAAGTCGTAAAAAACCCTTTGGAATCACCCAAATCCGAGTCTTAAAACTTACAAATTAGTAAAAATGGCTAACTCCCATGTATAAGCATTCTGCCCAGGCAAATCGCAAGTGTGAAATGCGACTTTGCCTGATTTTCGGGAAAAAATAAATTGCTACCAGCCTTCAGTCTACCAATCATAACTTTCTGTACAAATTTCCAAATGATGTATGGTTTAATTTTTTGGAAAATAGAATGAAAGGGCTACAACTTTCATGTTTTGATAATTTTCAGATTCCTTATATATTTCGAGATAGAAGCTTCTAGAGTCGGCTCCATGCATCAGAAATTTCTGGCAAAACTGCTTTACCAGCCATCATTAAATCGATCATAACTTTCTGTACAAATGTTCAAATAATAAATGGTTTAACCTTCTAGAAACTAGATTCACAGAGCTACTAATTTCATGTTTTGAAAAGTTTCAGATTTCTTAGAGATTTCGAGATATAATCTCCCAAAGTCAGCTCAGCGATTGCACCAGGTTCTGTTCAAAACAGCTTCTGCAGCTGAAAAATTCAGTAGCTCCTTTTGTCCGAAATCCATTCCGTTAACCTTCCGAAATCCACCCGAGGCCCTCGGGACCTTAACCAATTATACCAACATGTCCCAAAATACAATACGAACTTAATCGAGGCTTCAAACAACGTCAAAATCACGAATCACACCCCAATTAGTGCTTTATGAACTTTAGAACTTCAAACTTCTACATTCGATGCCGAAACCTCTCAAATCACATCCGATTGACCTCAAATTTTTCACACAAGTCATATCCGACATTGCGGACCTACCCCAACTTTCGGTATCGGAATCCGACCTCGATATGAAAAAGTCCACTTCCGGTCAAACTTCTAAAGAACCTTCAAATTTCTAACTTTCTCCAAATGACTCCAAAATGACCTACGGACCTCCAAATCGCGCTTCCAATGCCAAAATCACCATACGGAGTTATTACCAGACTCGGAAACCCCAAAGCATACCGATAGCTTTAAAATGCACTTCAACCCAAGTTTATAAAATTCTTCTAAAATGTTAACCACCACAATAGGCGCCGAAACGCTCTCGGATCATCCAAAACCCGATCCGAGCATACGCACAAGTCCGAAATTGTCATACGAACCTGCTGGAACCTTCAAATCCCGATTCCGAGGTCGTTTACTAAAAAATCCAATCTTAGTCTATTTTTCCAACTTAAGGTTTCCGAAATGAGTATTGCTTTTCCAAATCGACTCTGAACTTCCTGAAATTTAATTCCGACCACGCGTACGAGCCATAATACTTGAAATGAAGATGCTCATGGCCTCAAACCGCCGAACAACACGCTAGAGCTCAAAATGACCGGTCGGGTCGTTACATTCTCTCCCACTTAAACATACGTTCATCCTCGAACGTGCTAAGAACTATGCTGGAGTTGTCCGAAATCAATGTTTAACACCTTGTGCACCTACCCATGCTACCACAACTCAGTTGAGCACATTGCCTCGGTCAAATCTGAAGATATTCTCTTTTATCTCAGCAAATAAGCTTAGAGCCCAATTCTAACATCCGAAATTCTCTGTCAGGCTTGCTTCCAACATACGAACACCATATCATTCACCACACGATGCACCGATACATGATTGCATACATTCGCTGAATTCACACTATGCGCTACATAACTCACATGACCATAATAACATCCTCTGGTAACAATCGCCGAAATTCCATGAATCTAATGCTCCCAATGCACCTCATGACATATAAAATTCTTGTCCCAACTTTTGCAATATCGCCACGATGGAAGAGATGTGTAGAAACTCATAACCAACTGCTGAGTCAACAAATCATTGAGTCTGTACTCCTGACAAGAACCATTACCTTATTCTGAACCAAATAATGGCATTTGCTCTTTAATATACTTCGTACAATTCGATCGCAGTGATCCTAGATCTAATAACCATGTCTCACCCGGTACGAGCTGCTCAGGTAACAACCACCGCAGACATGACCAAAAGTCCCATATGATGCCTCAACGCGCCAATAAGCTGCAAACTCGAATGCAATACATAAGGAAAACGAACTCTGGAAGGGACTACTCAACCCACACAACCAATATGAACTTTCCTTAGAAAATGGGAAAGAAAACACACAGAAATAGATAGAGGGAACTGTACTCAACATCATACTGTTGCGTCATGCAACCCGATCCAAATAACATACCCGTGGCGGTGTGACATTCGATCCACACATATAATTGACATAAGGAGATACACACCGAGCTAAATTTCTCACTACTACAGAATACCAAATATCGGTCATAAGCACGCTAAGTGCATAATACCATCCATGGGGAGACAGATAGCGCCATACACTACAAAACTCAAACGCTACTGAGGTGCGATATATGAGCTAAATCTCAAGAGCCATCTTGCTTACATAACACCATCGCTATGCGGAACCTCAACACATACGAATTAATCAAGTTGTTTCACTACTCACACGACAAAATATAATATTACATAAAATAGCCGACGACGAAAGAACATCCAACGTCCGAATACTCCTGGCCTGATATAGAGCCCATATTCGTATTTAAATCCATTCACAGACCTCAAGACGACTCTGATCACACTGTACTAGGCTAATAACCTTTCGTGGGTCCATAATAACCTCTTTTTTCTCATAACACACAAGAACAACCATCATAACCGGAGCAAACCTCCACCGTCCATAGACCAATAAGCCGAGTGCCCACCAGGCATAAATTCTCAAATTAGTGATATTACCACCATCTTCATACTTGGTTTAAATTTTTAATCAATCAAGTGACTGCATGTCACACTTATACAATCTTCCCACTAGATACGCTTCCACGATCTCATGCACCATGTAACAAGTCAGCACTTCCATACCACCGGCCACACAAATGTTGTAAAGCAAATTAAGAATCCGTAAGCAGTATGCAAAGCCTCCTACACAAACACCGATCTCAGGTGACGCTAAAGACAATACCAACTCACACTAAACATCCAAATCCCTTTCCTGCTCATCCGAGCTCGTGACATCCTTGTCAATATCCAACCACAACCTTGATCCTTACTTCAAAATTTCATACCGCTCACTGCACCTAACATGCCAATATGCGATAGTGCCAGAATTTCATCATAACTCCTGAACCACTAATACGGTAAACACTTCATCACATAAAAACTCTTTTCTTAACTCATTCTGAGAGAACCATAGCAACACACGAGTAAATTTTCATAACTGTAGAACATGCAAATCCTCACGTAGTGGTTTAAACCACCATAACCCTTCCGGGATCCGCCTACAAATAACAACTCAATCCGCACTCATCTCGAGCGCCCTTCTACCACGAGACCATGTTGTCTCAAATCCTACCAACCATCTCATACCCTCCTCGTGTGCATGCTCGCCTCCTCAACTGGTGCACCCTTTCCTATAATTCCTCTACGAATCTGAAGTCCTATTATCTTATTCCTCCACATGCTAAACTGCAAGCTGAAGATATCATAGAACGTTTCAAGCCTCTTTTCATAATCCGCTGCAAATTCGCGGGCTTGAAATTCCTAAGCGCCGCATTTTAACATTTGAATTCACTAGGACAGCGTTGCATAGGCAAGCATTCTACCATTATGCAAATACTGTGCGATAGCAACACACGAATTGTCATAACAATCAATGCCAAATTTCAAAGCCTTGTATAATACTGATACCGACCTGAAACGACGGAACGACCTTCCGCAAGGTGATGATAATAGCCCAATCAAGTACGCACGATTCCTCAGTTCCCAATTGATATCAAGTGCTTCACGTCGCATAAGATTGAATATGAAAGATATAAAGGCAAAAGCCTAAAAGGAATCAAATCGCAGGATGAGAAATCAAGAAGGGAAGTGCTCCTAACAGTCCTGTAGCCTCTCAAAGATAAGTACAGACGTCTCCGTACCGATCTACAAGACTCTACTAGACTTGCTCACGACTCATGAGTCCTAAGTGAACCTATCGCTCTGATACCATATTTTCATGACCCAAAATCCATTAAAGGTCGTGATGGTGCCGGACACCGCTTGTCAGGCAAGCCAACACCAAGAAGTTAAATAAATTTCTCATTTTAGTATTTTTGAAATCATTTAGTTACATTGCAATAAACAAAAAATAATGAACTTAACCGAGAAAATAATGGTGTCTTTAACAAGTGCATGAGCAATTTCTAGGAAATAATGTACAATACGATAAATGTCCGAAATACAGCTGGACAGAAAAAAAATTCAATACTTCGAAAGAGACTCTACTGGCTGCGGGTTGTCTCAAAAGATGCAACTTACCTAAGTCTTCGTTTCAACCATGCCACTGCGCCCAATGAGGCCACTAGACGTACATGTGCTTGTGCAACAAAAATACATAGCAAGTGTAGTATGAGTACGAAAACAATGCGTACCCAGTAAGTATCCCATCTAATCTAAAAGAAGTAGTGACGAGAGGCCGACTTCAACACTCACTAGTGGTCCAATAAGTAAATACCCGAATGTGTAGAAGCATGGATTTCATAAAGTGATTTCAAACTCAATAGGCATGAAGCAGGTAAACAATTCTTTTAATAATAAGAGATTTCCAAAATTTGTGTTTCATCATTTATATATTTATCTAAGGCCAAAGAAGCAATATCATTATTTATAAATGTCAAGGCAAGCAATACAAGCATGCACAAATCATGCCGAGGTCATACAGCTCGATCCAACATAATAATAAAATGTGCACTGCCAGAGGGTCGAATCGCGCAAACCATAGATGTATCTATTAGCCCGTTCGCGAGTCATACATGCGATGCGGTCAAATATAAATAAAAAAATACCCTGATCGCGGATCATACATGCGACGCAGGTACACATAGAAACACACATCCAAATAGTCAATCAAGACTTCATCAGGGGACAATTACCCGGGGAATAGACAACTTTTCTTTTAACAGTCAAGAAAGTGATGTTTAGCCCTTTCGAAATCTATTTACCAAGTTCGATATGATTAAGCCTTTTAATTTGTCCATTAGTTACAAGTACGCCAAGTAAAGCATGTGTTTGGGTCCTAGACTACCCGGACATAAGCATAATAGTAGCTACGCACGGACTCTTGTCACCTCGTGCGTACGTAGCCCCCACAAATAGGAGCACATATTTAGTTTTTTTCATCTACGGGGTTAATTCCCTCTTATAAGGTTAGAAAGGAGACTTACCTCGCTCCGCAACCAACTTCAAGTTTCCAATAAACCTTTGCTTCATGAATTCGTGTCTGAAAGCCTCAAATCTAGTCATAAACAATTATTTGTTGAAAATAATTTCTTCAGTTCTTAAAAAACGAAAATATTTTGTTAAAAAATGATTTTTTTTCTGTTTTTACAAAAAAAAAACAGTTTTTACAAATTTGTTTTTCCATTTTTTACAAAAAAAAACTTTTAAAAAACTGAAAAATGAAGAAAAAAATATTTTTCAAAAGCGAAAATAATTTGTTGAAAATATTTTATTCTGTTTTTAAAAAACGAAAATATTTTGTTAAAAACTGAAAATGTTCTAATTCCTCTGTTTTTACATTTTTTTTTTCAGTTTTTACAAAAAAAATATTTTGTTAAAAAAATGATTTTTGCAATTTTTTAAAAGTTTTACAAAAAGAAATTTCTTTTTCTTTTGGAAATGTTCTAATTTCTTTTTGTAAAACTTTTAAAAAATTGCAAAAATCATTTTTTTAACAAAATATTTTTTTTGTAAAAACATATTTGTAAAAAATGAAAAAAATGTAAAAACAGAGGAATTAGAACATTTTTAGTTTTTAAAAACTGAATAAAATATTTTCAACAAATTATTTTCCCTTTTGAAAAATGTTTTTTTTCCTTCATTCTTTAGTTTTTTTAAAGATTTTTTTCGTAAAAACTGGAAAAACAAATTTGTAAAAACTGTTTTTTTCGTTGTAAAAACAGGAAAAAAAATTTATTTTGTTAAAAAAAACAAGGGTTATATATAGACCTTATCGTAAAGTCCAGGGGGTATCCGGGCCAATAGTGTAACGGCAAGGTTGGATATGGGCCAAACTTTTAACGAGTGTTATATATAGACCTTATCGTAAAGTTCAGGGGGGTATTTGGACATTTTCCGTTAATTAAATTGAACATCAACTCCAAAACAAATAAATAAATAAGGAGCTATTCTATTACTAATATCAAGAATCAATTCAATGCTGATCAATCCCATGACCAAGCTGAGGTGAAATATCATCTACTCTTTAGTTATAAAATGGATTCGAGTTATATGCATTCACAGCAAAAATCACTTCATACGTTCTCTGTGTGTGCGTAGAGTTTAAACTCATAAAAAGAATTACGATTTGATTAGTTCTTATGTTTCTTCTACTCAAAGTGTATGCTAAGACGGAGCAATGGACAGAATCAAAAGAAACCTTACCCAAAAGTTTTGTATAAGAATTGGGTAGGGGCCGCGCGGACGCAGGCCCCCGCTGCCACAAATTATGACGTAGGCTCGACCACTTGGGTCGACCTTAGGCGGGCACCCCTCCAAAGTGCAATGGAGGTCACCAACCTAGGCCCTGGGTTTTATTGATCGCCCGTTGACGAAGAACATGTACACTTGTATCCCTATAAAAGATTAAAACTGGAATTGTAGGGGGTAATCAATTTGAGAACCCCTCCAAAAATTGGCGTATGCCACTGAATGCAGCGCGCACACGGTATTCTTTAGTAAAAGGCGAAAGAATAGTTCGCTTTGTGCTCACTGCGTGGCTGCGTGAATTTTGCCCTCTGCTTAAGTAACCTTTTATATCTAACAAGAAGTTTGGGCTTTATTTCTTTTACGATGTGGGAGTCACCTCTCTTCTTCCACTTCAGCCTCTTCACTGTTTTCTTCACTTACTATGTGGTTTAAAGTCTATATTTGATATTAAGATATTTTTCTCATACCTAACACACAAAGAAAAGATGATACACAATTTTCTTTGTTTCTAGTTTTCTTTTGCAAAGACGTTTACACTTTACATTTAGTAAATTGTTAATGTGCAAACATCTATATTTAGTAATGTTATACTATTTTCAAGTTTTTACTGAAGCTGGAACGAGGAATAAATAAACTTTCTAAGAAAGAGTAAACAATGAAACAAACAATTGTGGCATTAAACTTTGGTCATTTTCATTCAGCAAAATAAAGCATACTCGGTAGTAACGATACACCACGGTTTTCGCAAAAAATGATTGGACTAATCTTGAATAGTCAGTGAACAAAATTCATAGTAAGATCAGCTTAAGCTTACCTGTTCAAAAAGGTTTGATTAGTTACATGCTAAGAAGCTGCTCGACAAAAAAGTCGCATATAAAATTAGCTTGTTAAACGCAGAACCTTTTACGAACATGCAGAAAATTCCTGTATAGCTCTGACCTTTGACGGGTCCAATTCAATCCCTCGGCGACTGAAGATGAAACCTAGAAAATTTTCAGCAGGGACTTTGAATGGCACACTTTGCAGGATTCAGTTTCAGATTGTACCTTCGAAGCCGATTAAAGAATTTTCTCAAGTCTGCTATGTGATATGCGCTCCTTCTAGATTTGATGATGACGTAATCCACGTACACCTCTATTTCCTTATGTATCATGTCGTGGAAAATGGTTGTCATGGCTCTCATGTAAGTGGCTCCAGCATTCTTTAGGCCAAACGGCATCATTTTATACCAATACATCCCCAATGGTGGATGAAGGCTGTCTTTCGCCATCCTCTTCGTCCATCCATATCTGATGATGCCCCGCGAATCAATCCACAGAATATTGGAGTTCATTCTTGGAACAATTGTCGATTAGTATGTGTATATTGGTCAATGGGAAATCATCTTTGGGACTTGCTCTGTTTAAGTCCCGCTAATCGACATATACTCTGACTTTCCCATCTTTCTTTGGAACTGGCACAATGTTAGCCAACTAGATCAGATATTCAACCACTTTGAGAACCTTGGCTTTGATCTGCTTGGTGACTTCCTCTTTTATTTTCAGACTCATATCTGGCTTGAACTTTCTGAGCTTCTATTTTAGACACGTGGGATCGGTGGGTAACTTGTGAGCCACTATG
>NW_017670312.1:597560-603957 GCF_001879085.1 Nicotiana attenuata
GATGCTCAGGCCGGTTATTCATCAATAAGACCATGCAAAGATTTCCTTCTTACTCCTTCAGGCAACTGGATGTACTTCTTCCATTCTCTGAGGTGGTGATAGGTTAAAATGCTTATAGGGTTTCTGACATTTTTTGAATCCCCTAAGTTAACCGTTTCCAGTCTCATCCAAACTGTTTTAGGCTCTTTTTTCAAAAATTTACACTCTCTAAAACAATTGTCCTCAGGTATACATCCCTTCCAGAACCTTTGAACTCACTACCCTTATGTTTGTATTGTCTATTACATTTCACAGTCGTAGCGTTCATCTGATAAAGTAATAATAACATCTGTAGAGAAAAAACATAAAGGGATAATAATAAATAACTATTAAAATAGCAAATGTCGATGACACCATTACATAAATCTTGAAAACATCAAAACAAGTACGGCTCGATAACTCGAGCAATTATTTTGAAAACAAACATGACGTTGTTAAAATCAAAAATACTGAAAAGTCTTAGAATGCTCATAAAACTTGCTTTCAAAATAAAGAGCTAATTGCCAGGCTACCCAGGAACTCGACGCCGCCCCGGGATGGACAGCATCCTGTTCTAAGAACAATTCATTTCTCTCCACAGATTGGAATAGTAAGGTATTCCTCCTCCTCCTCCTCCTTCAACTATTTAACACTGCCTCAGTCCATTCGTATTCATCATCCAGATAATAATTCCTCCTACTATAGACCACACCCGATAAAGCATTCACTCATTCCTCAAACCCCCATATTTCACGTAGCTTTGTTCGAAAAGTCTTGGACATGCAACAATTTTACTACCACTCTAGGCACCAGGAAGTAACGCTCCACCATAGAGCCCAACTTTCCCTAGGACTCCTACATGTTCATCATCTCTAGAGAACATAACCATCAACACCACCTGCGATAATCTCTCCTAAAGACTTACTGCGCTCTCGCCATCACATCCTTCTGACTTAACATACTCGTCCTCGTGCGCTCTATGACATGCGCTGGTAGTTCTAAGCGGATAATAAGGACCATTGGCCATTCGGTGGCGACCAATCCTGATAACTCTTCCAAGTTATTCGTATCACAGCCCAAAAAGTTGTACCATGACGCTTACGACGTGTATCGTTTGGTTATCCCTTGAGAATTCTTGTCGAGACCATGTCGGTTCATCCTTTTGTCCTTAGCAAATACTGCTTTCAATTTGTTGTTTCCGACCCATTTGTCTTTCTCAATTGCATTACTACGGCGTTTGATGTCTGAGTGGTAAGTTTCTCCACCACAAACTTTTTCTATTCCTCGACGAACTGGAACAGTCTGATTGGTCTATAGCGAAGGATTACTGTCCGTCTCCAGGGATATCACTTCCTGATGATTCCATTCAAACTTCACAGCCTCGATGCAGAGTAGATGAACTTACGGATCCCAGCGAGATGTTATCAGGCCTGGGGCAACAGAGTAGATTTGGTAGTACCGCATAGAGAGCGCAGCCCATTGAAAAGCTCGACATCAACCACGGCTCGCGGGCCCATATCGATATGGTTGAGGTTAATCTCTCACAATTGTGCCGGCTTTGAGGACCAACAAAATGCTTTCACATTCCATACTCCTTGCTCGTATCTCATGCTACGACCCTTACCCACTCCCTTTGCAGAGTAGTGCCAGCAGACATATGGTTGAAAATCCAGGCCCAAGGCGTTGGTGCGAGCATTATTAAGGGTGGCGATTTTGGGCCTAGCGTGTGAGCCCAGTAGGATAAGGATCCTAGTGCCAACTTATAGGTCCAATTATGTGAGCAAGTACACTTAGCTGTACAAGTATTTTTACGTCCAGGTGCAGTACAACCCTGGAAACAGCTTGAGTAATTCACTCTAAGAATTGGACACGAAGTAGCTAGATTACTACATCTCACACAACCAATACCATTATTGAGTTTGCTTTGTTTTCGATACCTGCTGGAAACAAACTAAACTACAATACACTGCACTACATTCACAAGTCAAACCAAATTAAAACTGCTGACTATTTATTTCACATGTTCATGAGAATAAAATTAAAAGTTCAAAATCAAAACAGTCCAGTATCAGTCTATTACACCACATGAAATATCTAATAAACTAATGTCTGAAACATCAAGATCAACCAAAAGCAGAAGAAGCTCAGAGATCGACTTCAAATAGTAGATTTATTTCATTTCATAGACTCGAGGGCTAAGCACATGTACCTGGAAATACAATGAAATTGAGGAAAAGATCAGCACGGTAAGCGTAGCAGCAACAGTTAGTGAGTATAACCAAGCAATGAAGCGAATTGAGAGCCCAAAATAGCACCACAATAGCCCAGGAAGAAGCAAAATCCAGAAATATTCAACGAGCTAACAGGAAACTAGCAACTCAACCCAAAAACAGCTCGAACAAACTCAAACGAATTCCAAATGCACTCAGAAACGAATCACAATGACAAAACACTCAAGCTGATCCCAAAATGTCTCAATTGAATCCAAAATCAACTTGAAAACTAACCGGAAACACGTCTGAATTACAATCACCAGAAATTGAACTAGGAAAAATCCAGTTCAAACAGCTAGAGAAAACAAATAACAATTTTTGGTTTTTTGAAGGTTTTCTACTGTTTTTTTTAGTTTTCATACAGAATCTAAGATCTAATAAGGTGTCAGAATTACGAAACTTCAAATTTGAACCTCTTGGGATTTTGAAATTCAAATTCGAGATTTCAGATTTTTAGAGGTGGATTTTTGGTGGAAATTAAAAGCTAGAGATTTGGGGAATTTTCAGAGATGTGAGAACCCCTTTTTTTGGGAATTTTCTGACTGTTCTCCCTAAAAAAAGAACTTCTCCTACAAGGCAAATGAATGCCTATTTATAGGCAAACCTAGGGTGCAACTTCAGATTTTCATTTTACTCATTAGTCCCTATTTTATTTCCATTTCTACCCCTCATTTTCTGACTTGTTACACAAGTAACTACACCTATTTTGTGAATTTTCAGTTCAAAACCCCTTATAGAAAGTCCTAGGGGGTTCTATTCTGATTTTTCATACTTGAAATCCCTAAGCTGCCCCTACCTCATTTCAATATTTACTAAATCTAATTAAACTACCATTTTTCATGCCTATACTACCTGAATAATCCTAAAATTACTAACCCTAGCTAAAATCTACCAGCTATAACCAAACAGCCTAAAATTAATCAAAATTAAACTAGAACGAAAGTATTATTAACACAAAAACGATAAAAGATCCATTAGGGATTCCTAGAACTCAATTAACCATGTAGAAATAATGCAAGAACACATTTATTGAATTTAAAGAAACTCAGAATCGAAATTAAGCTAAAGGAAGCCATTAATCTCAATTATACTAAAGGAAATCAGAAAAATTAGGATAGCAATTATAGAATTTCGAATCAAGGCTCAGAACCTGCTTAATCTTAAATTTTAAAAATTCAAATCACACCTAGATTAATAAACGAACAAATTATGACTATTAAAAGAAATCAAACATATCGGACTCAAACTAAAAGAGAAATCCAACTCAACTAACACGTAAACTAATCAAAATTAAACTAACATCTAAACATTTAGAGTAACAGAAACAAAATTAAAAAAAATCAGAAAATTTTTAAAGAATTTACTAATTTTGGAATAAACGGCCCTGAACGATTTTCATAACACACCATAACTGAAGAAGATGAACAAAATAGACAGATAAAATTAAACCAGAAAGCTTACCAATTTTTTAAAACTTCGAACCAAGACTGACTTCACAATTCTGACTACGGGATGATATCAATCGACCATTCTTTATCAAGAATAATCAAATGATATCCGCTCGTAGTGAAGCTGTGTCTAAAACTTGCGGAGGAGACAGAGTTGCTCAAATCTGAATTTCAGATTCGAGATTTGAGAAATTGGGGAATTTTTTAGGAGTAATGAGTGTAGATTAGTGATGTGGGGGTAGAAGCAAACCTAGGGTAATAAATTTGGTAGGGATTGGGGACGGCGCCGCCGTGGGCAGTGGTGGCGGCGCCTAGGGTTTGGAGGATTTGGGGTGTTTGGTTGGGTTTTGGAAGAAAATAGTTACGGATTTGGAACGAGGAGGAGACATGGATTCAGGGGTGAAATTTGGGGTCGATTGGAGTTGCGCCGGCGGCCACGACGATTTCCGGCCGGCGGAGATGGGGAGGAGGACGGTGGGGTAACGCCGACGTTACAGGGGAGTACGAGGAGGGTAAGGGATGTTTTTAGGGTTTGGCATAATTTCGGACACTTTTATTTTAATTCGAGAATCAATTCAGGCCGTTGGATTTGAGGGGATGGACGGTCATGATTAAACGACGTCAAAACGACGTCGTTTTGAATATGGGGCAATTGGACCGGGCAGGGTGTTTGGGCCAGTAGATCCGGTCTTGAGTGGCTTTTTGGGCTTAAAATTGGATTTTGGCCCCAAAATTTGGTCTTTTTTCTGATTTTATAAAATGCTAAAACACAACAAAAACCTAATTAAACTATTTAACTCCTAAAATTATTTAAAACTCTATTTAAAGATAAATGCAACAATTGACAACTAAAATTGCAAAGAAACTATTTTTGCAATTTTCTTTAAATTTTGTTCTAAAACTAATTAATACCTAATTAATACTAAAATTGTGAAATTGAATCCCTAAATGCAAGTGCATATTTTTTTTATTTTCGTATGAATAAAAATGCAACCAATTAACACAAAAATTTAACAAAAATTCACAAAAAAAAAAATTGTAAAATAATAAAGAAATCAATTATTTGAAACTTTTGGAATTAATTTGCTTAGGGCAAAAATCACGTGCTCACAATGTTATACTATTTTCAAGTTTTTACTGAAGCTGGAACGACGAATAAATAAACTTTCTAAGAAAAGAGTAAACAATGAAACAAACAATTGTGACATTAAACTTTGATCATTTTCATTCGGTAAAACAAAACATATTCCGTATTAATGATACACCACAGTTTTCGCAAAAAATGTTTGGAGTAATCTTGAATATTCAGTGAACAAAATTCATAGTAAGATCAACTTAAGCTTAACTGTTCAAAAAGGCTTGATTAGTTACATGCTAAGAAGCTTCTCGACAAAAATGTCGCATATAAAATTAGCTTGTTGAACGCCGGAGGACCTTTTACGAACATAGCAGAAAATTCTTGTACAAGAATTAGATAGGGGCCTAATCAACTGCACCTAAGATGAGTAGGTGTTGTATTCAACTGCACCTAACTCACAACAATGTTTCTCTTCCAATCGTCCAAATCTTTGTTCTATTTGGCATCAATAACTTGGTCATGCACCAATAGCAGTATTGCAAAAAAATTCTTCTTTGAAGGGTCATTTCTCTCATAAAAGATATCACTCTCGTACTATATGTCCTTTATCAAGTCAGACAAGATCCCCTTTCCCCATTAGTACCAAGAAAATTGTATCCCATTTTACACTTATACATATCGATATTTGGGGTCCATATAGAAAAAGTACTTACAATGGTCATAGATTCCTTTTCATCATTATGGATGATTACTCTAGGATGACTTGGATTTATCTGATATGAATGAAAAGTGATGTGGTTGTTTTGATCAAGGCTTTTCTTACTTTGTTAAAACTCAATTTCCAGCGTCTATTGAAGTCATCCGATCGGATAATTGTTCTGGAGTTTTTCAACCTCCAGAACATGTACACTTGTATCCCTATCTGATACCACGGTTTTCGCAAAAAAATGATTGGACTAATCTTGAATAGTCAGTGAACAAAATTCATAGTAAGATCAGCTTAAGCTTACCTGTTCAAAAAGGTTTGATTAGTTACATGCTAAGAAGCTGCTCGACAAAAAAGTCGCATATAAAATTAGCTTGTTAAACGCAGAACCTTTTACGAACATGCAGAAAATTCCTGTATAGCTCTGACCTTTGACGGGTCCAATTCAATCCCTCGGCGACTGAAGATGAAACCTAGAAAATTTTTAGCAGGGACTTTGAATGGCACACTTTGCAGGATTCAGTTTCAGATTGTACCTTCGAAGCCGATTAAAGAATTTTCTCAAGTCTGCTATGTGATATGCGCTCCTTCTAGATTTGATGATGACGTAATCCACGTACACCTCTATTTCCTTATGTATCATGTCGTGGAAAATGGTTGTCATGGCTCTCATGTAAGTGGCTCCAGCATTCTTTAGGCCAAACGGCATCATTTTATAGCAATACATCCCCCATGGTGGATGAAGGCTGTCTTTCGCCATCCTCTTCGTCCATCCAGATCTGATGATGCCCCGCGAATCAATCCACAAAATATTGGAGTTCATTCTTGGAACAATTGTCGATTAGTATGTGTATATTGGTCAATGGGAAATCAT
>NW_017670312.1:604017-605526 GCF_001879085.1 Nicotiana attenuata
AGAGAGAAACTAAAGTTAAGTAATTCTATTAAGTAAAAGGAGTCGTTAGAACAAGGAGGGGTGACAACTTTAGTTTTTGTATTCGTAGGTAAGAAGAAGAAAAGAAAGTGGGGGTCCTAAGTTTTATAGCCTAAAGGATCACCCTGTGCAACATAAATAATATTTCAAAACTCCTTCGAGATAGGGTGTTACTCATATTATTAAGCAGGCACATACTATCATCTCCTGCTACCCGATTACTATGTTAAAGTTGTTTACCTAAGAGCACTCTAATTCAATTCTAAATCGTACCCTATACGTGAATTACCCGTCCCACACCTATGGTCCAGGAAGTTTTGGACCTCTATATGGATGGTTCTAGACCTTATCTAGGTTGCTCAAAAATGCAAAAAGCTAGGTGAACACCCAAAGAATAGATGCAATTAAAGGTTCACATTGACCTCCACACTAAAGCAGCAAGCGCAGGCAAAACATATATCAATTAGGAATTGGCAGAATCCAAAACTTTAAACCTATGGACATGCTTTCTAGGCGATCAAAGTATGCATGCAAATTTCATATGCAGGATATTGCTTATAGGCGAAATTATGCAGGATTACAAGCTGATTATTAACAAATTTAAGTTACCAAATCCCATATGTGATATCTAGGTGATCTATGCAATTAGGACAATAGAATTAGTTGGGAAGAGTCCCAGAATTATCCAGATTTTTCTAACAATGACGCTCAGAAACAGTGTTTGAGTAGTTAATCAATTAACAAGCAATTGTTCCTTATAGGTAGGATCTTTAACAGTTGATGATTAGAACTCGCTTAATTTATACTTAGTCCTATAAACAAGATTTATGGTGATCAATGCCATATAATAGCGAATGAAGTAATCAAAATCCTATAGGCATGATTTCTAATGAATAACTAAAGTAAATTGAAAGAAAGTTCGTTGCCATTTATTCCTATAGGCAGGTTTCTAGTGCATTTGAAAATAGTCATGCGGAGTGCTCACTTCTTATAGGCATGCTGTTTATAAACACGTAGCAGTAGACATAGCATCTGAACTCATGATTAATGGTAAACAAGTAATGTGTGTGTGCTTCTCCTAATGTCATGATTTCTACAGTGCTCATGTATCGAACAACACATATAGCAAACACATTGTCAAGTCCTACAGGCATGCTATCTACCTATTGTGCATGTAAATGTTAAATGCTAACCATTCCGTTTTACTAACACCCCAATCGTTTATACAAAGGTTATTACAGGCCAAATAATGAGTAAAAGAGTACAAAGGTTACATAATAGTGATAATAGGACCACAACAAGCCTAAATAAAATAAATACCCAGCATTTTCTGGGCCTTCAATAACTCTTACATAGCATACCCAGTCCTTCAACAAAGAGTCACATTCAATACATGACTCAGAGATCCATAGAGGAGTTCAGAACTAATTTACTCAACCATAGCACCAAGTGTTGCACCATTTAAATCAGCCAATTCATAGCACATAACAG
>NW_017670312.1:605551-608470 GCF_001879085.1 Nicotiana attenuata
ATAATTTTTTGTCAATCGCATAAACCGGAGAAGGACCTCATAACGAAACTAAATCACAGTTTGAAACAATTTGGTTGCTTGCAATAAAGGTATATCCTGAAAAAGGATGGCGATGCCCTTATTCGATTGAACAATAATTACCAACTAAAAAATTTATCTCCGAGTAAGGTTGTGAGCACATTTTCTTCAAAACAAAATTTAAAACTCATCTTACCATACGGATGACCCACTAGACGATTGCTAAGTGACAGACTGGATGTGTTGATTGCGAGGCCAAATGCGCTTTAGTGAAAAGATATGGAAGGTGAGTTTTGCCGCACTCATGAGACCGTCTTCGTACTTCCGACCGTGCACAACAGATTCTGTGTTTCCAGGTCCATCACAGAAGAATGAAACGGAAAGAAATTCAATAGAGGTTAGGTTATCTTGAAAACTTTAGAGACAGGGAGTAGTTGGACATTTAATGCTAGGATTGTTTGCACCAGAGAGTGTTAGAGTGTTTTAAAAGTGTTAATTTGATGCATATTGACTGTCAATGTTGAGTTATTGTACATGTGATAGTCCTATTGACGTAATTAATCTGTCTCATGCAACAGAGACCTCGCTCCATTCCATTGGTAATTCCTGCAAGTTGTGAGGATTATCAGTTCGTGGTGAGAAATGCTCTAGTGTAGTCGGAGACTCCAGAGGATTTTTCTTGATGGCGTGCATTCCCGAAAACATGAGTTGGGCCTTGGCCTCAAATGATTGTGAGATCTGGATCTGCAATATATGGTAGAACACGACCTAGTTTTTGTTGCACAACAGGCAGCAACACCCATCCATAAGATGTTTGGTGGTGTTCCGAAGATCGCCCCTGATTCATTGTGAATTAATGCAAATTTGTTGTCATCGACCATTGTTGGGTTGCTGCCATTGTTATTGTTGGAGCGGACGAATTGTTTGTGATTGTTCGATTTTCCAGATTTGTTGAATGTTTATGGGCATCGGCAGAAAACGCAATCTGGCTAGGAGCTTCTGACTCTTCTTTTCTAAGGATTAAACCTCACGATCAAGAAGCTTTCTCGTTAGAGTTCTTCCATACGTCAATAGTGGAGTCACGAGCACGGAACTTGCGAGGCAGGAAATCTCACGCAACTCTGGTCTAGACCAACTCAGAGATTCTTAACAATGATTTATAGAGTTTGTGTAGGCGGCACCACACAGTAGAGCAGTTTGTCAGCCATGGATCGAATATTTGTTTGAAACATATTCCAGTGTTATTGTGTTGGGAAAGTCTACGCGCAAGTTGATCGCGAAGACTGAAAATTCTTGTTCGAGACTTGTTAACATATGTAGCGTGCAATGCATCCCAGGCTTTTTTTTGCTGTTGGCAGCTGCAACAGTAGTAGCAATTGTTGGACCAACATATGGCATAAGTGTATTTTGAATGAGTTGGTCTTGACGAAACCAAAAAAGCAAATACATGATTGGCACTAAGGACTGTGCCAGTTGTGATAGTGCGAGATGGAGCAGGAGCAGACTCATCTAGATCACCATAAAGATCATGACCGTGCATAAGCATGGAAAATTGCGCCTTCCAAGTTAAGAAGTTGTGGATGCCTTAAAATTTTATTGGCAATTGTGACGCATGATTAAATTGGACGACCATCACACCACCACTGTTATCAGCATTAACAACTCCAGTAGTGTTGGCCATTTGTGGAGGGTGGGCGGGAGAGAAAAAAACGGAATCTTATTCGTCATAGTTTATTGAGGCTCTTGATATCATATTAGAACAAGAGAAGTACAAAAAGTTGATATGTTTATTGAATCAAAGCAACCTTTAAATGCAAGAGTGAAAAACCAATTCCCTAAACTAACTACTCTGGAAGAGGAGGACTAAACTACTTGCCAAAACAAACTCCTTGAATAAGGAGATTTATTTGAGAAAATAAAGGACTAACAAAATCCTAACTACTAGCTAAAGAATCGGTCAAAGCAGTAAAATGGCGGGTGGTTAACTTATGCTCTAATACCATGTAAGTATTGAGTGTTAATTATGTTTAATTCATCCATCAACAGTCAACAAAAACATACATTTATTCTCAAATTTTTTCATATTGATATCATAACTCTTGAAACGACAATTTTGTTCTAAATGGAATCTCATCCTTGCTGTAAAACTGAACTGAATTGCTTCTCTT
The DNA here is from genome assembly GCF_001879085.1 of Nicotiana attenuata. NCBI lineage: Eukaryota > Viridiplantae > Streptophyta > Magnoliopsida > Solanales > Solanaceae > Nicotiana > Nicotiana attenuata. The sequence continues at coordinate 607,738 of NW_017670312.1, forward strand.
TTCTCAAATTTGGTAAAAAAAATACATAAACTCCTCACAAACAACAAAAAATTACCACATGAGCCTCATATTTATTTATGTAGTATAAGTAGTAAACGAGTTTTAACAATTATACTTGAATTGTTGGGGAAACTCAATAAAGAGAACCCCTCCAAAAACAGGCGTATGCCACTATTTGCGGCGTGCACACAGTATTCTTTAGTAAAAGGCGAAAGAATAGTTCGCTTTGTGCTCACCGCGTGGCTTCGTGAGAATTGTAAGCGACTCGTGTGGAATTTTATATTAGTCTAAGCACTTGGCAATTGCCTTCCCTTTCGATGTGGTATGGACACAGACCTCAACTGGCATACCTCTCTATAAAAGCTTTTTATCAGCCCATAAGGTTTTTAATTAAACGGAAAAGGTCCAAATACCCCCTGAACTTTACGATAAGGTCTATATAAAACCCTTGTTAAAAGTTTGGCCCATATCCAATCTTGCCGTTACACTATTGGCCCGGATATCCCCCCCCCCTGGACTTTAAACAGAACCAAATACCCCCCTGGACTTTACGATAAGGTCTATATATAACCCTCGTTTGTTAACAAAATATTTTTTTTTTTGTAAAAATATATTTGTAAAAACTGAAAATATTTTGTTGAAAATAATTTCTTCAGTTCTTAAAAAACGAAAATATTTTGTTAAAAATGATTTTTTTTCTGTTTTTACAAAAAAAAATAGTTTTTACAAATTT
>NW_017670312.1:609457-641843 GCF_001879085.1 Nicotiana attenuata
ACGATTTGATTAGTTCTTATGTTTCTTCTACTCAAAGTGTATGCTAAGACGGAGCAATGGACAGAATCAAAAGAAACCTTACCCAAAAGTTTTGTATAAGAATTGGGTAGGGGCCGCGCGGACGCAGGCCCCCGCTGCCACAAATTATGACGTAGGCTCGACCACTTGGGTCGACCTTAGGCAAGCACCCCTCCAAAGTGCAATGGAGGTCACCAACCTAGGCCATGGGTCTTATTGATCGCCCATTGACCCTGTCCAGGTAAGTATGTTTCCTTGAAGCTCCTCCCAATGGTTTTATATCCCTCCAACTCTTGGATTTCCTTTGTATCAGCCGATATGGGACATCTAGTGCTTAATCTATCCTCCTTATATTCTCTCGGAAACCACTGAATATTGTTTATTTCAGGTATCATTAAAATGCTTATCCATATACTAATAATTTTATCAATTTAATATAACTCAACAAGATATGAAAACGGGCAGAATTAAACTAGATGGAGATTAATCTGGTTGTGTGTATAGGTAGAAGTTAACTTTAAAAGAAAACTTTTTGTAAGATTGTACTAATATAATACTTATTATTGCACATGAAAAGGCTATTTTTTACTTCTGTATACTTTCCTACTGTAAAACAAATACAAGAAAAAGATTAAAACTCTAGCCATCTTAAAAATTAACTACATATCTTTCTCTTTTCAGTTCCCCTTATAGGTAGCATTTTTCGTAACATGTCATACTCTAGGCTGATGAAATTTTCTCCCTAGTTATAATATGAACAAATCAAGTGATCCTATACACATCCTAGGATTAGAAAAAACAACATATGATTACCGCAAAAGTCACTAAAATTCGAAATCTTAAACCTCTTGACGAAGAACATGTACACTTGTATCCCTATAAAAGATTAAAACTGGAATTGTAGGGGGTAATCAATTTGAGAACCCCTCCAAAAATTGGCGTATGCCACTGAATGCAGCGCGCACACGGTATTCTTTAGTAAAAGGCGAAAGAATAGTTCGCTTTGTGCTCACTGCGTGGCTGCGTGAATTTTGCCCTCTGCTTAAGTAACCTTTTATATCTAACAAGAAGTTTGGGCTTTATTTCTTTTACGATGTGGGAGTCACCTCTCTTCTTCCACTTCAGCCTCTTCACTGTTTTCTTCACTTACTATGTGGTTTAAAGTCTATATTTTAATTAAGTGTATAATGGAGGACAAAATTGGAAAACAAAGCAGCTAGCAATTATTTAGTCAAGATACGCGCAAACAAGCTAGTTTGAACAAAATGGTTATAGATCAAAAAAACATTGCATCTTTTAACATCTTAGGTTGGCTTTACAATTTAATTGAGTGGTGTTAAAGGAACTTGTATAACTGGGGAATAATGACCTTGAAATCCAAGTAAAATGAAAGATGCTCCAGAAGAATAATATTCTTCTATTTATGAGTAAAATGACTCTATAAATCAATCGATAATGTGAATTCAATTGTTGTTTTCAGTATGGCCATTGACGAAATTGTTATAGCTAATGTTTTCCTTAATTAGAAAGTATTTTCAAACAACCAACATACTGGAGTACTTATTTTCTCAAAAGTATTTTTCTAAAGATATTTTTCTCATACCAAACACACAAAGAAAAAATGATACACAATTTTCTTTGTTTCTAGTTTTCTTTTGCAAAGACGTTTACACTTTAGATTTAGTAAATTGCTAATGTGCAAACATCTATATTTAGTAATGTTTGTCACACCTCCTTTTTACACACCTACCCCGAAGGATAATGTATAAGGGAGTTTTTCCACTTAAAGTGACATTATTCGAAATGGGATTATTTATTTATTTTTTAGAGTCGCCACTTGGGATAGGATTGGCTTTTGGTGTCCCAAGTCACCGGTTTAATTTTGAATCCCAAATCGAGGAAAAATTTCGACTTCCCAATTGGAGTCTGCGAACCAGAAATTCTGAATAAGGAATTTTGTTGACCCGAGGGAAGGTGTTAGGCACCCCCGGATCCCGTGTTTCTAGCACGGTCGCTTAAATTATTATAAATGGCTAAAAATCTAATTTTTGGCATGTTCCAACCTATAGTGCAATTTTAAGATTATTTACCGCTTTTAGTTATCTTGTTTTTACGAAAGTGAACGCCGTTTAAGAGCGTGTTTTTGGATCACGTTACATGAAATGCACCCGGATCCTCAACACCTCTTATTCAACGTTTTGGGATTTGGATTTGGGTTGCATGAAATGCACACCCGAGTTTAGGAAAGTAATATTATTAAAAGTGCGCCTAAAGTGGCTAGCGTCCTATTAACTTTGCGGGAAGCCATGAAAATTCGCTAAATGGCATATCCTGAATTTCTAAAATATTTTTAATAAAGCATTTAATGAGGGCCCCGCAATTTATGCATTTTGTTTGGCGGGGCTCACCTCATTTTATTATTTAAGGTCAAGTTAAAGCAAACTATAATTTTCGATTGGATCTGTCTCTAAAAGGCCTAATTAATTTCTTAGCAATAAAAGTAAACTATCAATTAAGGAATCCGGACCCTCAAACTCAAGTCCACACCTGAACAAGAGGAAATCCTCTTAGTTCAAATGTGCTACCTAGCTTGAGAGGCCCAAAATTAACAAATATATTTTAACCTTTAGCTCACAGTTTGATCAGTGAGGTAGAGCCTTCAGCAGTTCAAGAATTCGAATCCAACCCAAGTAATTGGTCAACTTATTCATAGGAGTGCTGCTTAGCATTTGGACCTAATGACGAGATCCAGGCCCAAGGCGTTGGTGCGAGCATTATTAAGGGTGGCGATTTTGGGCCTAGCGTGTGAGCCCAGTAGGATAAGGATCCTAGTGCCAACTTATAGGTCCAATTATGTGAGCAAGTACACTTAGCTGTACAAGTATTTTTACGTCCAGGTGCAGTACAACCCTGGAAACAGCTTGAGTAATTCACTCTAAGAATTGGACACGAAGTAGCTAGATTACTACATCTCACACAACCAATACCATTATTGAGTTTGCTTTGTTTTCGATACCTGCTGGAAACAAACTAAACTACAATACACTGCACTACATTCACAAGTCAAACCAAATTAAAACTGCTGACTATTTATTTCACATGTTCATGAGAATAAAATTAAAAGTTCAAAATCAAAACAGTCCAGTATCAGTCTATTACACCACATGAAATATCTAATAAACTAATGTCTGAAACATCAAGATCAACCAAAAGCAGAAGAAGCTCAGAGATCGACTTCAAATAGTAGATTTATTTCATTTCATAGACTCGAGGGCTAAGCACATGTACCTGGAAATACAATGAAATTGAGGAAAAGATCAGCACGGTAAGCGTAGCAGCAACAGTTAGTGAGTATAACCAAGCAATGAAGCGAATTGAGAGCCCAAAATAGCACCACAATAGCCCAGGAAGAAGCAAAATCCAGAAATATTCAACGAGCTAACAGGAAACTAGCAACTCAACCCAAAAACAGCTCAAACAAACTCAAACGAATTCCAAATGCACTCAAAAACGAATCACAATGACAAAACACTCAAGCTGATCCCAAAATGTCTCAATTGAACCCAAAATCAACTTGAAAACTAACCGGAAACACGTCTGAATTACAATCACCAGAAATTGAACTAGGAAAAATCCAGTTCAAACAGCTAGAGAAAACAAATAACAATTTTTGGTTTTTCGAAGGTTTTCTACTGTTTTTTTTAGTTTTCATACAGAATCTAAGATCTAATAAGGTGTCAGAATTACGAAACTTCAAATTTGAACCTCTTGGGATTTTGAAATTCAAATTCGAGATTTCAGATTTTTAGAGGTGGATTTTTGGTGGAAATTAAAAGCTAGAGATTTGGGGAATTTTCAGAGATGTGAGAACCCCTTTTTTTGGGAATTTTCTGACTGTTCTCCCTAAAAAAAGAACTTCTCCTACAAGGCAAATGAATGCCTATTTATAGGCAAACCTAGGGTGCAACTTCAGATTTTCATTTTACTCATTAGTCCCTATTTTATTTCCATTTCTACCCCTCATTTTCTGACTTGTTAAACAAGTAACTACACCTATTTTGTGAATTTTCAGTTCAAAACCCCTTCTAGAAAGTCCTAGGGGGTTCTATTCTGATTTTTCATACTTGAAATCCCTAAGCTGCCCCTACCTCATTTCAATATTTACTAAATCTAATTAAATTACCATTTTTCATGCCTATACTACCTGAATAATCCTAAAATTACTAACCCTAGCTAAAATCTACCAGCTATAACCAAACAGCCTAAAATTAATCAAAATTAAACTAGAACGAAAGTATTATTAACACAAAAACGATAAAAGATCCATTAGGGATTCCTAGATCTCAATTAACCATGTAGAAATAATGCAAGAACACATTTATTGAATTTAAAGAAACTCAGAATCGAAATTAAGCTAAAGGAAGCCATTAATCTCAATTATACTAAAGGAAATCAGAAAAATTAGGATAGCAATTATAGAATTTTGAATCAAGGCTCAGAACCTGCTTAATCTTAAATTTTAAAAATTCAAATCACACCTAGATTAATAAACGAACAAATTATGACTATTGAAAGAAATCAAACATATCGGACTCAAACTAAAAGAGAAATCCAACTCAACTAACACGTAAACTAATCAAAATTAAACTAACATCTAAACATTTAGAGTAACAGAAACAAAATTAAAAAAATCAGAAAATTTTTAAAGAATTTACTAATTTTGGAATAAACGGCCCTGAACGATTTTCATAACACACCATAACTGAAGAATCACGTGCTCACAATGTTATACTATTTTCAAGTTTTTACTGAAGCTGGAACGACGAATAAATAAACTTTCTAAGAAAAGAGTAAACAATGAAACAAACAATTGTGACATTAAACTTTGATCATTTTCATTCGGTAAAACAAAACATATTCTGTATTAATGATACACCACAGTTTTCGCAAAAAATGTTTGGAGTAATCTTGAATATTCAGTGAACAAAATTCATAGTAAGATCAACTTAAGCTTAACTGTTCAAAAAGGCTTGATTAGTTACATGCTAAGAAGCTTCTCGACAAAAATGTCGCATATAAAATTAGCTTGTTGAACGCAGGAGGACCTTTTACGAACATGCAGAAAATTCTTGTACAAGAATTAGATAGGGGCCTAATCAACTGCACCTAAGATGAGTAAGTGTTGTATTCAACTGCACCTAACTCACAACAATGTTTCTCTTCCAATCTTCCAAATCTTTGTTCTATTTGGCATCAATAACTTGGTCATGCACCAATAGCAGTATTGCAAAAAAATTCTTCTTTGAAGGGTCATTTCTCTCATAAAAGATATCACTCTCGTACTATATGTCCTTTATCAAGTCAGACAAGATCCCCTTTCCCCATTAGTACCAAGAAAATTGTATCCCATTTTACACTTATACATATCGATATTTGGGGTCCATATAGAAAAAGTACTTACAATGGTCATAGATTCCTTTTCATCATTGTGGATGATTACTCTAGGATGACTTGGATTTATCTGATATGAATGAAAAGTGATGTGGTTGTTTTGATCATGGCTTTTCTTACTTTGTTAAAACTCAATTTCCAGCTTCTATTGAAGTCATCCGATCGGATAATTGTTCTGGAGTTTTTCAACCTCCAGAACATGTACACTTGTATCCCTATCTGATACCACGGTTTTCGCAAAAAATGATTGGACTAATCTTGAATAGTCAGTGAACAAAATTCATAGTAAGATCAGCTTAAGCTTACCTGTTCAAAAAGGTTTGATTAGTTACATGCTAAGAAGCTGCTCGACAAAAAAGTCGCATATAAAATTAGCTTGTTAAACGCAGAACCTTTTACGAACATGCAGAAAATTCCTGTATAGCTCTGACCTTTGACGGGTCCAATTCAATCCCTCGGCGACTGAAGATGAAACCTAGAAAATTTTCAGCAGGGACTTTGAATGGCACACTTTGCAGGATTCAGTTTCAGATTGTACCTTCGAAGCCGATTAAAGAATTTTCTCAAGTCTGCTATGTGATATGCGCTCCTTCTAGATTTGATGATGACGTAATCCACGTACACCTCTATTTCCTTATGTATCATGTCGTGGAAAATGGTTGTCATGGCTCTCATGTAAGTGGCTCCAGCATTCTTTAGGCCAAACGGCATCATTTTATAGCAATACATCCCCCATGGTGGATGAAGGCTGTCTTTCGCCATCCTCTTCGTCCATCCAGATCTGATGATGCCCCGCGAATCAATCCACAGAATATTGGAGTTCATTCTTGGAACAATTGTCGATTAGTATGTGTATATTGGTCAATGGGAAATCATCTTTGGGACTTGCTCTGTTTAAGTCCCGCTAATCGACATATACTCTGACTTTCCCATCTTTCTTTGGAACTGGCACAATGTTAGCCAACTAGATCAGATATTCAACCACTTTGAGAACCTTGGCTTTGATCTGCTTGGTGACTTCCTCTTTTATTTTCAGACTCATATCTGGCTTGAACTTTCTGAGCTTCTATTTTAGACACGTGGGATCGGTGGGTAACTTGTGAGCCACTATGGATGTGCTCAGGCCGGTCATGTCATCATAAGACCATGCAAAGATTTCTTCATACTCCTTCAGGAACTGGATGTACTCTTCATTCTCTGATGGTGATAGGTAAATGCTTATAGGGGTTTCCTTGACATTTTTGGAATCCCCTAAGTTAACCGTTTCAGTCTCATCCAAACTGGTTTTAGGCTCTTTTCAAAATTTCCACTTCTCTAACAATTTCCTCAGGTATTACATCGTCTTCCAGATCCTCTGAATCACTACCCTTATGTTGTATTGTCTCATTACATGTCACAGTCGTAGGTTCATCTGGATAAGTAATAATAACATTGTAGAGAAAAACATAAAGGATAATAATAAATACTAAAATAGCAATGCATTAGATAAATCTTGAAAACATCAAAACAAGTACGGCTCGATAACTCGAGCAATTATTTGAAAACAAAATACGTTTAAAACAAAAATACTGAAAATGTCTTAGATGCTCATAAAATTGCTTTCAAATATAAATGAGCTAATTGCCAGGCTACCCAGGAACTCGACGCGCCCGGGATGGTGCAGCAGTCCTGTTCTTAAGAACAATTCATTTCTCTACAATTGGAATAGTAAGGTATTCCTCCTCCTCCTCCTCCTCAACTATCACACTGTAGTCCATGTATTCATCATCCAGAAATAGATTCCTTATACCACCTAAAGCTTCATCTTCTTCAAACCCCCATATCACGTCAGCTTGTTGAAATGTCTGGTGCAAATGTGGTACTGGTAGTTCTAGCGGATAATAAGGACCATGCCATGGTGGCGACCAATCCTGATACTCTTTCCAAGTGTATTCGTATCCAAGCCCAAAAGTTGTACCATGACGCTTCGACTGTATCGGTTTGGTGATCCCTTGGAGATTCTTGTCGAGACCATTGTCGGGTTCATACCTTGTCCTTAGCAATATGCTTTCAATTTTGTTGTTCCACCATTTGTCTTTCTCAATTGCATTGACGCGTTTGATGTGATGGTAAGTTTCTCCACCCAACTTTGTTCTATTCTCGACAACTGGAACAGTCTGATTGGTATAAAGGGATTACTTCCGTCTCCAGGGATGATCACTTCCTGATGATTCCATTCAAACTTCACAGCCTGATGCAGAGTAGAAGCTACGTCCCCAGCGAGATGTATCCAGGGCCGTCCCAACAGTAGATTGTAGGTTACAGATATAGCCAGCACTTGAAACTCGACATCAAACCAGGTCGGGCCCATATGTAGGTTGAGGTTAATCTCTCCAATTGTGGCCCTTTGAGACCCATCAAATGCTTTCACATTCATACTCCTTGCTCGTATCTCATGCAGACCCTTACCCATCCTCTTCAGAGTAGTCAGCAGACATATGTTGAAACTTGAACCCCCATCTATCAGGATCATGCGATGAATTTGTCCTCAAATTGCACTGTAATATGTAGTTCCCTGTTGTGGCTCAGTCCTTCTGGTGGCAGCTCGTCTTCATGGAAAGTGATCTTGTGGCTTTCCAACACTTGTCCTACCATGTTGGCCATTTCTCCACTGGTGATGTTATTGGCTGCATAGGCTTCATTCAACACCTTCATCAGGGCATTCATATGTGCCTCGGAGTTTTGCAATAGTGATAAATTGGATATTTGAGTAGGGTTTTTGTTCATATGATCAACCACAAAATATTCTCTTGCTTGCACCTTTCTTCAAAGGTCATCTGGGCCAGTCTCAATGACAGGCGGCTCAGAGGTAGCTTCTTTTCTTGTTCCTCCCAAATGTTCGAGTGTACAAACCCTACCGGTTTTGGTCATGCCTTGTGCTACACCTGTTTCTTCCGTTTTTGCCTTTCCTTTCCTTCTTGCCTCCGCAACATAATCCCATTGTATAGCATTAGACTTATAAAAGGATGTAGGTGCTACCATCACGATGAAGGGTGCTGTTACTTCAGCCTCAACGGAGTGGGTGCAGCTACCTCAACTTCAATCGACGCCTGAGTTTGCACTACAATGGGTGTGAGGGTGACTGGAGATATTTTAGGATCTCCCCCTCCCGAATTAGTCTAATTGACCCCTCCGGATCGCATTCTTCATCAGTCTATATTACATTTACTTCCTCACATCTGTGATCTGGGAGAGGATTATTACGAACATTAGGTGCAGTCTCCTTTGCATGTATGACTTTAGTGTCACTAATGTGAAAATGAATCAAATCTTTGCTAAAACAAAAGTAATGCGAAGGTTACTACTGGCATATGTCTTATTACAATCAAAATCTAAACTAAACTAGAAAGCAGTAAAACAACATTCCCCTAATCTACTTTGTCTCAGAAGGACCCTCCCCATGCTTGGCTCTTTTAACTCTATCGATCAGATTTCCCAACTCACACATATTTAGTAATAGATAAGCCTTTTCTAGGAGCCCTCCTTAATTTCCATCCATATTTTGACAGCCTGCAACCCTCTTTCTCATTTTCCCATCAAGTTCCATCAACCCTTGCTCCAGATATTCTAATCTCTCCGTTGATTTGGTGTCAATTTCATTCCATTCATTGATTGCTTCCATATTCAATTTGTGTTACTCTAGATGCCAAGCTTCAGATTCAAAGACCCTCTTGTGTAATCTCTTGTACTTTACATGTGCTTCAACATCATCATCTATGATCATGTTTATCAGATTAACTCCCGGCTTGACGTCTCTTGCTATATCATCCACTAGCCATGATGGGTAGAAGTACACATGACCGGCATGATATATGTCTGGCTCAATACTATCCTTTTCCATAATGACCTTCTTATTCCACATATGTTGTGCCTCGAACTTGAATGGTATAACGTCCCCTTTAAAATCTGCTTTGTACTGGACCATGTTGGAAACCCGAGGTATAACCCGTTTTCTTCCCGCTTGTCTCATTACCTTTATGGGAGCATAAGGATAAATTCCCCTCAATCCGATCAGTACTAGATGAGGATTCTCTTTGGACATGATGATGACCTCACTGCTAGGGAGCCATTCGAACATGCAATGTACCTGCTCGCCCGTCAGATTGCCGGAGAAGCTCACCCGGCTCACAACATTTCAAGGTTGTGCAAACCTGTCTGGAATAAATGTCATTCTCTTTGGGTGATGGTAAGCAATGTAGTCATTCATGGTCGTCGCAGAAGCCCTTGGCGATATTCACCTTTGTAGAAATGTTCTAATAACCAAACTTGCAGTAGCAGATTACAACCCTCGAAGTTCCCGAACCCCTGCTTGCACCGATCTAACATTTCAGCCAAAATCATGGGAATGATAGTGTAGGTTTATCCTTCAAGGCCTTCCATTAAGGTCTTGGTGACCATGGCTAAACGAGTGTGGATCCTTCCCCCCATTCATCATGGGATTTGCATATTACAACAAATTTAAATAAGTAAAGGGAAAATAGAAGAGGGATGTACATGTAACAAATAAATGAAAAATGGAAGAGTGAGGTATGTAACAATGAATTAGACAAATAAAAGGAAAATGGGAGAGGGATGTGCATGTCATAGTAATTCAAACAAATATAGAAAAATAAAGAAAATAATCCACATAAGTCAATTTCGTTATGGTAAGAGCCTAAGTATATCCCCAACAGAGTCATCATGCTGTCGCGCTTTTTCCTCGTGAAATCGGGTTTTGACGTGACAACTCTTTTAAGGAAGGTATTAAAAGAGAAGAGTCGCCACCTAACAATTTTCAAGGTGCGTTAGGGCACCTGTTTTCTAATGACTCTGGTTTAATTAGTTTGCATCGCCAAAGATCGGGTAAGGGCTCAAGTTACCTCAAGGAGAAGGTGTTAGGTACTCCTCGAGGTCCACAACTGCGGGTCCCGGCCGAACTTATGTTATATGGGTTAGTCTATATGATCAAATAAACAAAGAGAGAACAAATTTAAGAATTTCATTATAAAAGGAGCTTGAACAGAGGGGTGCAACTATTTTTTGATTCTGGTAAGAAGAGAAAGAAAATGGGGGGTCCTAAGTTTTTTAGCCTAAAGGATCACCCTGTGCAACATAAATAATATTTCGAAACTCCCTCGAGATAGGGTGTTACTCATATTATTAAGCAGGCACATACTATGATCTCCTGCTACCCGATTACTATGTTAAAGTTGTTTACCTAAGAGTACTCTAATTCAATTCTAAATCATACCCTATACGTGAATTACCCGTCCCACACCTATGGTCCAGGAAGTTTTGGACCTCTATATGGATGGTTCTAGACCTTATCTAGGTTGCTCAAAAATGCAAAAAGCTAGGTGAACACCCAAAGAATAGATGCAATTAAAGGTTCACATTGACCTCCACACTAAAGCAGCAAGCGCACGCAAAACATATATCAATTAGGAATTGGCAGAATCCAAAACTTTAAACCTATGGACATGCTTTCTAGGCGATCAAAGTATGCATGCAAATTTCATATGCAGGATATTGCTTATAGGCAAAATTATGCAGGATTACAAGCTGATTATTAACAAATTTAAGTTACCAAATCCCATATGTGATATCTAGGTGATCTATGCAATTAGGACAACAAAATTAGTTGGGAAGAGTCCCAGAATTATCCAGATTTTTCTAACAATGACGCTCAGAAACAGTGTTTGAGTAGTCTAATGTTAATCAATTAACAAGCAATTGTTCCGTATAGGCAGGATCTTTAACAGTTGATGATTAGAACTCGCTTAATTTATACTTAGTCCTATAAACAAGATTTATGGTGATCAATGCCATATAATAGCGAATGAAGTAATCAAAATCCTATAGGCATGATTTCTAATGAATAACTAAAGTAAATTGAAAGAAAGTTCGTTGCCATTTATTCCTATGGGCAGGTTTCTAGTGCATTTGAAAATAGTCATGCGGAGTGCTCACTTCTTATAGGCATGCTGTTTATAAACACGTAGCAGTAGACATAGCATCTGAACTCATGATTAATGGTAAACAAGTAATGTGTGTGTGCTTCTCCTAATGTCATGATTTCTACAGTGCTCATGTATCGAACAACACATATAGCAAACACATTGTCAAGTCCTACAGGCATGCTATCTACCTATTGTGCATGTAAATGTTAAATGCTAACCATTCCGTTTTACTAACACCCCAATCGTTTATACAAAGGTTATTACAGGCCAAATAATGAATAAAAGAGTACAAAGGTTACATAATAGTGATAATAGGACCACAACAAGCCTAAATAAAATAAATACCCAGCATTTTCTGGGCCTTCAATAACTCTTACATAGCATACCCAGTCCTTCAACAAAGAGTCACATTCAATACATGACTCAGAGATCCATAAAGGAGTTCAGAACTAATTTACTCAACCATAGCACCAAGTGTTGCACCATTTAAATCAGCCAATTCATAGCACATAACAGGGGAAGTGAAGTGAATAGGAAATGTTTGAGATTGAGGTAGTGACTAAGGACCAAGCCCTAGTGTGTCCGAGTTCACAAGGGTCTCAATTGGACCCCGAGCAGTGCTCGCACTAGGGAGGCAAATAATAGAACCTAGGTAACCTTGGCTTTCAGCCGGCTAAGAATGAAGAGTTCATAAGTTGCAAGTAAGGAGAGTGGACAGAAGTTAAGGGATACATTCATATCCTAAAGTAGACATACCAAAAATGAGCATACAAAGTAACTAATTAAATAGGCCAGTAGGTTCAGCAAGATAGCAAAGCACCAAATAGAGAGCCTCTTGTTGAAAGAAATTAGGGTGGAAGCAGGTTTGCAAGATATACATAGATTATCATTCATGACACTAAACCAATTGAGACCTAAGAGGTTCAGATTAAGCTAAGCATGTATCCTAGGATCATGCTAATCCGTGTTTAGACATGATGGGGACACACATTGTGATAAACACTGAAAGAAATAGGGTATCAAATGAACAAAAGACAAACTGGGAAATATATTAGCATAAGAGCTGGATCATAGTCGATAGAAAATCGTTTTAATACAAATTACAAAACATTGTACTTGCAAGACAGACATTGCAGAGATTTGGGACAGTGTGAGATAACAAGCACATGTAGGTATTCTGGGATTGGCACAATAGACTAATCAACAAGAGAAGATCTAAGTTATGTCATAAAGCAAAATGGTTCAAACGGGGTAGAGAGATCAAGTTGAGATAATTATTAAAAAAGATCTCAGTCATCACTAATGGGGTAGGGGAATCATGCTGAGTAACAAAATAACAGGTGAATATGTCACTATTAACACAGGAAGTTCTGTCACAGGTATGAAACATTCACTATAGAGATTAAGGACAAAGCAAATAAGCATGTATAAGGGAACATCCAGACACGCATACACTTAAAAAGATCAGATTATCCAAGTCAAACTTAGAACTAGTAGCATTAGGAGGAAATTAAATGCGAACAGACTTAGAACAAAGTAGAATTAACAAAATCGTGCACAGAAGTAATCAGAAAATATATTAAGCCAGGAATTTCAGAGGTGAGAACACATGCAAATCAAAGACACATAGGGGTAAAACTGCAAGAGTCAAGTAGCTAAGTAGTGAAACGGACTACAATAAAGAACAAAAGATCAACAAGAACCCAAAAACCCCGATGCGTCAAAGTTCCCAAGAGCTTCGATGAACTCAGGGCAATACTCACACCAAGAACAGGAAACAAGATGCTAGTGGCCTTGGCTTTCAACCGGCCAGTACAGAATACCAAGCAAGAGAGTAGCAAAAACCCAAATTTAGTAAGAATCGATTTCAAAGTCTGTCCCAAAAGGGAAAATGAAGGGGTTTATATAGTCAAAAATCGAGCAAACATATAAGGAAACAGAATAATTTAAACAACAAACAAGGAAAAGAAACATGCAATTTAAGAGAAAAATTTGTAAACTCTAGTATTTAGGTAAAGTGAAAATCAACATAATCCAAACAAAATCGGACTCACAAAGTGTAGTATTAAACGTATATAGACGAAATAGTGCTCAAAATTAAAGATTCGAACCACTTTGGTTCGATTTCTGAAGATATTGCTTGCCATATTTATCAAGCACCTAGGTAACACCACAAATAGACAACCAGTACTAAAAGGATTCAAATATGGCAAGAGAATAGTAGTCGAATCCCATTATCAGTGGGATTAGGAAAGGGTTATAGAGAAGGCATCGATTAGGTTTTTTGGTGGGGGAGGAGCGTTTGAGGGCGGCTAGACAGAAACAATGGTCTCTATGGTTTGGGGATTGGGTTATAAGAGAAGAGGGGTTGAGGGTTGTGAGCTGTTGATCATTTTTTATCAACAACTGTGGTTTAAGGGGTCTGGGTCGGTTTTGGATTGGGCAGGGTCGCCTGGGATTGGGCTTCAGGTTTTGGGCCAGGGATTTGGGTTTGTCTGGTCCAAAAATAACTCAAAATTGGGCCAGCTCTTTTAAATAGAAATTAAAAGGGAAATAATTTAATAAAATAGCTAAATAAATATAGAAAAATGCTACTTATTCGAATACTTTAAACAATAATAGGAAACTATAAAAAATGTAAAATATTATTTTGACCTTATATTAAATGTCAATTGCAATAAGAATGCAAAATATAGGCTATTATTTCAAATTTATACGAATAGCCTAAAATACAACTGTAATTATATAAAAAATGGGGTAAGAATATTTTGAAAATGTATTAGTGATGCAAATAATAATTTTAGGTGATTAAGTCATCACAAATAATTGAAAAGAGTAATTACTGAATTTCTATGTAAATTAATGCAAGCAAAAATTAATTTAAAAAACTCTTAAATTATGAAAAAATATAAAAAAAAAATGCTTGTATAGATTTGTAAACTAAATAATGATGCATAAAATGCTGTTTTGAAGGCATGTGTATATATTTTTAAAAAATATGAGGGTAAAATTGTGTATCGACACTTTAGGCGACATATATGTGAGGGGAACTGCTCGTCTTCAAAACCCGGAGGTTGGACCATGTAGACTTCCTCTTCTAGGTGACCCTGCAAGAACATGTTGTTGACATCAAGTTGACATATGGGCCAGTTCTACGGGACAACAATCGAAAGCACCAAGCGCACAGTAGTCGATTTGACAACCGGACTAAAAGTACCATGAAAGTCAATTCCAGGGTGTCGTGTAAACCCCTTTGAAACAAGACGAGCCTTGTTGCGATTGATTGTCCCATTAGCTTTTCTCTTTAGCCTGAATAACCACTTGCAAGAAATAATATTTTTTGTGGGGTCATGTGGTACCAATTCCCATGTTTGATTATTCAACAATGCATCAAATTCACTTTTCATTTCTGTTGTCCACTTTGGTGTTTGTTAGCTTGTTTAAAACTAGTAGGGATGATGGAGGGGGATAAGCAAGCCATGTAGTCAAGGATTATTTTTGGTTTGTGAATGTTGTTCGGTGAACGAGTCACAACACGATTTGGAGGAGGGAGAGAAGGTTGTTGTGGTTCTGTGACTGGAAGGGGTTCGAGGAAGGTTGTGAGGGTTGCGGAATTGAGGCAGTGGTACGAGCAACAATGGTTTTGCCAGTAGATATCATTTTGGTCGTTCTACGACTATATACAATTGGAAAAGATGGTGATTGAGGCTGTGGGACTGAGCTGAATGGTTGTTGAGTATATATAGGTGTTGAGGAAAGGGGTGGTAATAATGTACATAGTGACTGTGGGGGAGAAGAGACATTTGAATTTCTTGGGATAACTATGGGCGATAAGATTAGGCATCATTAATATCAGGAGGAGCAACAGAATTTGTAGGAGAAGAAGTAGAAGACGTACCTGTAGTTGTCGATTTTATTAGAGCGCAGGCAGAAGACACGGTGTCTTTGTGAGCGCTGGTTTCTGTATTTGGGATAAGTATAGGGTTGGGCTATTCATTTATTATAGGAGGAGAAAAAGCAGGAGATTTTTTGGGTTAGTTTCAGTTAGGTTTTCCCACGCAAGAGTTTTAAAATTTAAGAAAATATTTGAAAAGATATTCTGAAAAGAAAATTATTTTCAAAATTTTTTACATCTGGAGATAAAAATATTTTGGAAGATTTCCGATCAAAACATTGATGATTATAATAATTTAAAGAATAACCTAAATAAACACAAGGAGTTGATCGTGGCGCTAAATTTTTTTTTGAATAGGGTTTGAGCCAGGGATAACAGAGACACCCGAAATTTCTAAGAAAATTATAATCTGGATATTTACCAAATAATATTTGAAAAGGTGATTTATTTTGTAAAAGTCAGGTTGGCAAGCGATTTATAAGATAAACCGCATGTTGAAAAGCAGAAGACCAAAGAGCCGGTGGAAGCGAAGTTTCATGAAGTAAAGTTCTTGTCATTTCAATAATATGTCTGTGATATCTTTCGGCAAGAGCAACTCTTTGGGAGGTGTATGGGGGAGATTAACAATGTTCAATACCCTGAGAACATAGGTATGGATCAAGACTTTTATATTCTCCACCACCAGCTGTATAGATAGAAAGAATTTTTGTATTGAAACGACGTTCAATTAATGCTTGATAATGTTTGAAAAGGTCTTTAACCTCAATTTTATTTTTTAATGTATATAGCCAAGTATATTTGGTGAATTGATCAACAAAATGCAGCAGTATAATTTTTTGTCAATCGATAAAATCGGAGAAGGACCCCATAGATCACTAAATATTGTTTGAACAGTTTGGTGCTTGATAAAATACTATCCTGAAAAGGATGGCGATGCCCTTATTCGATGAACAATAATTACAAACTAAAAATTTATCTCGCGTGTAAGGTTGTGAGAATTTATTCAAAACAAAATTTAAAACTCTTGCATACGGATGACCTAATCGACGATGCTAAGTGAAGATGGATGTGTTGGTGGAGGCCAAATGCGCTTTAGGAGAAGATATGGAAGGTGAGTTTGGCCACACATAGAGACCGTCTCTACTCCGACCGTGCACCAACAGATTTTGTGTTTCCAGGTCCATCACAGAAGAATGAAACGGAAAGAATTCAATAGAGGTTAGGTTATCTTGACAAAATTTAGAGACAGGGAGTAAGTTGCATTTAGTGCTAGGAGAACAGAGAGTATTAGAGTGTTTAAAAGCGTTATTTGATGCATGTAATTGAGTTAGACCAGTATGAGTTATTGGTATTTTGTTATCATAACCCATGGAGACCTGCTCCATTCCATTGTATTCCTGCAAGTTGTGAGGATTATCAGTTATGTGGTGAGATGCTCTAGAGTCGAGACTCCAAGGATTTGCTGATGCGTGCATTCCCGAAACATAGTTGGCCTTGGCCTCAAAATGATTGTGAGATCTGGATCTGTATATACTAGTAACATGACCTGGTTTGTTGCACAACAGGCAGCGAACACCATCATAAGAGTTGTTGGTGTTCGAAGATCGCCCCTGATTTTGTGAATTAATGCGATTGTTATATCGCCATTGTTGGTTGCTGCCATTGTTATTGTTGGAGCGACGATTGTTGCGATTGTTCGAGTTTCCAGATTTGTTGAATGTTATAGCATCAGCAGCAATCTGGCTAGGAGCTTTCTTTGACTCTTCTTGTCTAAGGATAATCTCATGATCAAGAAACTTCTTGTAGAGTTATTCATACGTAATAGTGGAGTCACGAGCACGAATTGCAGCAGAAATCTCACGAAACTTTGGTCCTAGACCACTCAGGATCTTAACAATGAGTTTAGAGCTTGTGATAGGGGCACCAGCAGTAGAGAGTTTGTCAGCCATGGATCGAATATGTTGAATGTATTCAGTGATTGGTTGGGAGTCTATTTTGAATCGTGCAAGTTGATCGCGAAGACTGAAAATTCTTGTTCGGGACTTGTTAGCATATGTAGCGTGCATTGCATCCCAGGCTTTTTTTGCTGAACTGGCAGCTGCAACAGCAGTAGCAATTGTTGGATCAACAGATGCCATAAGTGCATTTTGAATGAGTTGGTCTTGACGAAACCAAAAAAGCAAATGCAGGATTGGCCCTAAGGACTGTGCCAGTTGTGATAGTGCGAGATGGAGCAGGAGCAGACTCATCTAGATCACCATAAAGATCATGATCGTGCATAAGCATGGAAAATTGCGCCTTCCAAGTTGCGAAGTTGTGGCTGCCTTAAAATTTTATTGGCAATTGTGACGCATGATTAAATTGGACGACCATCACACCACCACTGTTATCAGCATTAACAACTCCAGTAGTGTTGGCCATTTGTGGAGGGTGGGCGGTACAGAAAAAAAATGGGATCTTATTCGTCAAAGTTTATTGAGGCTCTTGATATCATATTAGAACAAGAGAAGTACAAAAAGCTGATATGTTTATTGAATCAAAGCAACCTTTAAATACAAGAGTGAAAAACCAATTCCCTAAACTAACTCCTCTGGAAGAGGAGGACTAAACTACTTGCCAAAACAAACTCCTTGAATAAGGAGATTTATTTGAGAAAATAAAAGACTAACAAAATCCTAACTACTAGCTAAAGAATCGGTCAAAGCAGTAAAGTAGCGCGTGGTTAACTTATGCTGTAATACCATGTAAGTATTGAGTGTTAATTATGTTTAATTCATCCTCCAACAGTCAACAAAAACATACATTTATTCTCAAATTTTTTCATATTGATATCATAACTCTTGAAACAACAATTTTGTTCTAAATAGAATCTCATCCTTGCTATAAAACTGAACTGAATTGCTTCTCTGTTCTCAAATTTGGTAAAAAATAATACATAAACTCCTCGCAAACAACAAAAAATTACCACATGAGCCTCGTATTTATTTATGTAGTATAAGTAGTAAACGAGTTTTAACAATTATACTTGAATTGGGGGAACTCAATAAAGAGAACCCCTCCAAAAATAGGCGTATGCCACTATTTGCGACGTGCACATGGTATTCTTTAGTAAAAGGCAAAAGAATAGTTCGCTTTGTGCTCACCGCGTGGCTGCGTGAGAATTCTAAGCGACTCGTCTGGAATTTTATATTAGTCTAAGCACTTGGCAATTGCCTTCTCTTTCGATGTGGTATGGACACAGACCTCAACTGCATACCTCTGATTCTTTTTGTCAGCTCTCCAAGGCAATTAGCAAAACATTATATTAATCCACATTTTATAAGTTCATTCATTCTAAAGTTGTTGTCAGATGTACTTTAATTAAGGTTGCTTATTTCAATCTTCAGATGCTTATCAACATGACATAAACGTGTACTTTAATCGAAACTTATTATAGCTCCTTAAGTGAAGCAATTACTTTGATTTGTCTTTGACCGGTAGAAAATAGAATTGAAGAAAATGAAAAAGGGATTTTTGCTTCGTTTTCTCCTTGCTTACCCTGGAACATGAAAAAGGGAAAATCTGGTTCTTTGAAGTTGTTAGCAGGTGGAAGTTTAACTGAAAAAAGAAAACAACCTTTGAAGTTTAACTGGATTCTTATTGAATATTAAATATAGGTCATAAGATTCCACATTGAGTGGTAGGAGTATAAAAGCAAACGGATTTAGATAACTGACCAATGAGATAGAATAAAAAAGAAACCACACCAAAACAGGATTTGCTTAAGCTACCCAAAAGTTTTGTTGAAGAATTGGATAGGGGCCGCGCAGGCCCTCGCTGCCACAAATTATGACGTAGGCTCGATCACTTGGGCCGACCTTAAGCTAGCACCCCTCCAAAGTGCAATGGAGGTCACTAGCCTAGGCCATAAGTCTTGTTGATTGCCCATTGACCCCGTCCAGTTAAGTATGTTTCCATGAAGCTCCTCCCAGTGCTTTTATGTCTTTCCAGCTCCTTTCATTCCTTTGTCTCATTCGATGAGGGACATCACACATTTAAGCTTTCTCTACTTGTAAATAAAACAAATATTGTTACTTAATTATGGATGTTTTAAATTTAGACTAAATGTGAAGCAGTTAGCAATCACAAGGAATTAATAGCCATAAACCCATGAATCAAATTAGTGAGACATCAATCTTTGAGTATATGGAGTAGAAGCAGTTGCATCAGTCTATGGTTTCAAAATTTGTGACAACCGTAACCTCCAAATCTTGGATCCGCCTCTAATTGCATGGAAATACGCGTGTGGCATATCGAAAAAGGGCAGAAACAACAGCTATATGTGATAAACATAGTATCTATCGTTTCTGTTTGACCAAATAAACTCTTTGTTAAACTAATTAAGTAAAAAGATTAGGGGCTAATCCTAGTTAAAGATAATAACCATGGATGTAAAATGGGTTTGTGCATATAACATGGGACCACGTAAAAACATATTTAATGCAATACACATTAAATATTACGGTTGTTAATTAATGGGGTGAGAATAATGATAAGCAATAAATACAATAAATGACAATAAATGTAAATAGAGAAAATCATTCACCCAATATTAAATGAGGTGAATGATTTCTTTTTCTGACAATGATGTAAGACAAATGACTATGGGAATATTGGATACTTTCTTGGATCTAATGTGAGAAATGTAGAATAAATAGCAATGTTTGTATTTTACTAGAGAGTCAACTTTTCAAGAGAGTTCTTATATCGGACATACCCATAATTTGACCTAAAGTACAGACACATAAAATATTCAATGGAATATTCTTCCAAATATCTTATTACAAAACTAACAGTTACTGTTGACTTAAACATTTGACCTCGGCCATAACTAATAGCTCCGCAGTGAATTCCTTTAATCATTTATTCGACCTCGGTCTAATCGCCTCTTAGTAATTTCACCTCGTGCCGGGTTTCCTTTCAGATTTTGACCGATACAGTTGCCTCATTAAATTTTTCTCTTGATCCCAATGTATATAAAAAGTTAGTTGTGTGTATCTTCTTTAATCTTCTGATAGGTACTTTGTTAAAATAGGTACTTTGTTGTATTCTTGTAACTAGAGTGTTAAACTAGTTTAATACATCGTCCAACGATCAACCTAAAAATTAAGAACTAAATTGTTTCACTGCTCTCAGATTTGGTAAAAAGATACATCAAGTCCTCATAAAGAACGCATAAACCAAAAATTACACTAAGACTTTTAACTGAAACAAGAGTTTAACCACATTTTGTTTTAGTTTACATAGGAAACGAGTTCTAAATACTACACTAGAGTTGTAGGGGAACTCTAAAGAAGAGAACCCCTCCAAAAATAGGCGTATGCCTCTATTTGCGGCGCGCACACGGTATTCTTTAGTAAAAGGCGAAAGAATAGTTCGCTTTGTGCTCACCGCGTGGCTGCGTGAGAATTCTAAGTGGCTCGCCTGGAATTTTATAATAGTGTAAACACCTTGCGTTGGCGTTCTCTTCCGATGTGGTAGTACGGACACATACCTCAGTTTTATACATCCTTTTGCTTCGTTTTCCCCTTGCTTTCCTTTCTTTTACTCAATTTTACAGCAAGCAGAACATATAACTGAAACATGAAAAGAGGGATGTCTGATTATTTGAAGTTTTAACTGAAAAAAGAAGACTACCTTTGAGATTGTAATTACAACAAATATTTGCATTTGAAAGGGCAGTGCTGCAGCTGGGGGCTGCTCCCAGTCCCATTCTAGTTTTTAACCATTTAAAAGCATCTAAAATTTCAATTTTGTCTTTATATAGATCTCCTTTGCCTCCTCAAATCTTTTGAAAATATTTTAAGTTGTTAAGAAATGAGAGCAAAATAGAACAATATAGTAATAGAGACAAGATGTATAGGAGGAGAATGTAGAAGTTATCTTATTCAAGTGTGTTTCTTGTGTGTACTTCATAGGATAAAGAATACCATATTTATAGGATATAAGATACACGAAAGGTTATAAGAATACACCTAAAGGTTACAAATATTAAGTGATGAATTAACTAAGTACATGAACTCAAATGGTTCATGGAATAGGGATGTTTAGGAGTATTCAATGGACATCCACTTTAACATATTCATAACACTACCCCTTGGATGTCCATCTAAAAGATAATGTGCCTCGTTAAGACCTTGCTAGAAAAAAAACCCAGTAGAAAAAAGTCCACTGAAGGAGAAAGAGTACACACATCTTGTAACATTGAGTGCTGCCTCATTAAAACCTTACCAGGAAAACCCACCTGGGACAAAACCTTGGTTAAGGGAAAAAGAGTACAACGCGTACTATACTTCCCCTGATGAAAACTTTATTTGATATCTCGGAGACGATGCATTCCAATCTTATATCTCAGCTTCTTAAATGTTGATGGTGGTAATGCCTTAGTGAATAAATCTGCCAGATTATCACTTGAACGGATTTGTTGAACATTTATCTCACCATTTTGTTGAAGATCATGCGTGAAAAAGAGCTTTGGTAGATGTTTTTTGTTCTGTCCCCTTTGATATATCTTCCTTTTAATTGAGCTATGCAAGCAGCATTATCTTCATACAATATCGTTGGAATTTTTGTTTTTAAAGAAAGACCACACAGTTGTTGAATGTGTTGAGTCACTGATCTCAACCATACACATTCTCGACTAGCTTCCTGAATAGCTATTATCTCTGCATGATTGGAAGATGTAGCACCTAAAATTTGTTTTGTTGAACGCCATGAAATAGTTGGACATCCACAAGTAAATAGATAACCTGTTTGAGATCGGGCTTTACGTGTGTCAGATAAATAATATGCATCTGCATAACCAATCATTTGTGAATCGGATTCATAAGAATAAAGTAATCCCATAGTATCTAAAAATATGCTTAACACTATTCCAGTGTCTTGTCGTTGGAAAGGAACTAAATCTCGCTAATAAACTTACTGCAAAAGTTATATCTGGTCGAGTATTATTTCGTAAGATACATTAGTGCCCTAGTTGCACTAAGATATGAAGTTTCATCACCAAGAAGCTCTCCATCATTTTCATGAGGTCGGAATGGATCTTTATTTATATCAAGTGATCTCATAACCATCGTGTACTCAATGGATGTGCTTTATCCATATAAAAATGCTTTAGGATCTTTACGGTATAAGTTCATTGATGGACAAAAATTCCATCTTTCATATGCTCAATTTTAGACCAAAACAAAATTTTGTCTTTCCAAGATCTTTCATTTCAAACTCTTTCTTCAAACAGTCTACTGCTTTTGGAAGTTCCCAGGAGTTCCAATGATGTTTAGATCATCAACATACACAGCGATTATAACAAAATTCAGATCCAAATCTTCTTATAAATATATAAGGACAAACTCGATCATTCTTATACCCTTCTTTCAGCAAATACTCACTAAGGCAATTATACAACATTTGCCCTGATCGTTTCAATCCGTATAAAGATTTTTGAAGCTTTATTGAACAAGTTTCCCGAAAACCTTTATTAGTTTCAGGAACTTTAAGCCCTTCAAGGATTTTCATATAAATTTTGTTGTCTAATGTTCCATACAAGTAGGCTGTGACAACATGCATCAGACGCAGATCAAGTTTTTTATGGACTACCAAATTTATAAGATACCTGAAAGTGATTGCATCCACCACAGGAGAATATGTCTCCTTGTAATCAATGCCAGGTCTTTGCGAAAATCCTTGTGCCACAAGTCGTGCTTTATATCTAACGACTTCATTTTTATCATTTCATTTTCGCACAAAAACTCATTTGTATCCCGCTGGCATTATTCCTTCAGGTGTTCGGACTACACGTCTGAATAATTCACATTTTTCAAGTGATGCTAATTCTGCCTGGATAGCGTCTTTCCATTTTGGCCAACCATTTCTTTGTCTATATTCATCAACAGATCTTGGTTCAAGATTCTCATCTTGTTGCATTATCTCAACAGTAACATTATAAGCAAAAATGTTGTCGACAATAATATTATTTCGGTTCTACCTTTTCCCATAGAGACATAACTTATTGAGATCTCTTCATTCTTATTATTTTCAGGTACATGGACCTCCTCTGAGGTCTTATCATTTGTTATGTCATGGGGCGCTTTTCGGGAAATTGCTTCCATATTATGATCTCCTAGATCATTTGCTCCTTTTCGCTTTTAAGGATTTTTATCTTTGGAACCAATTGGTCTACCACGTTTCAAGTGTAGCTTAGACTCATTTGTATTTATGGATTGTCCAACCGGGGACATCAATTCAAATAGGAGCATTAGCAACTGGAATATGTGACTTAGTCACCCTTGATATATTAGTGAATGCATCTGGCAGTTGATTTGCAATATTTTACAAATAAATTATCTTTTAAACCTCTTGTTCACATTGATTTGTTCGAGGATCTAAATGAGATAGTGATAATGCATTCCAATCTATCTATTTTTGAAATTGCTTATTTTCTCCCCCTAGTATTGGATATACTTGTTCATCAAGATGGCAATCAGCAAATCTTGCCGTAAATAAATCTCCAGTCATAGGTTCCAAATATTTTATAATAGAAGGAGATTCATACCCAACATATTTCCCCAATCTTCTTTGGAGTCTCATTTATGTGCGTTGTGGTGGAGCAGATGGAACATATACTGCACATCCAAATATTCTAAGATGGGAAATTTTTGGCTCATGACCAAAAGCCTATTGTATAGGTCAGACTTTATGATAACTTGTGGGTCTGAGCCGCACAAGAGCTGCTGCATGCAAAATAGCGTGGCCCCATGCCAAAATGGGAAGTTTTGTTCGCATAAGCATTGGTCTAGTAATTAATTAGAGGCGTTTGATCAATGATTCCGCTAGACCATTTTGGGTATGAACATGAGCAATTGGATGCTCAATTGGTATCCCAGTTGATATGCAATAATCATTAAAGCACTGGGACGTAAATTCACCAGCATTAGATGAAGTGTCTTAATTGAATAATTTGGAAACTATGATCTTAATCTTATTAATTAAGCTAGTAACCTCGTAAAGGCTAAATTGCGGGTTGATAACAAGCACACATGTGACCATCTTGTAGATGCATCTATCTAAACCATATAATATCTGAATGGTCCACATGGAGGGTGTATGGCCCCACATATATCATCCTAAATACATTCCAAAAATACATGAGATTCAACTCAACTTTAATTATTGATGGTCTAATAATCAGTTTGCCTTAAGGACATGCAGCACAAGAGAATCCTTTAGTTTGAAGAATCTTCGGGTTCTTGAAAGAATGACCATGTGAATTCTCAATTATTTTGTGCATCATATTATGACGGGGATGGCCCAATAAGTCATGCCAAATAATAAAATCATCAGTAAACTCCTTGTTTACTATGGCATGCAATTCAAATACACTAATACTAATGTAATATAATCTGGAGAAAAATGCGGGTAGCTTTTCAAGTACATGCTTCTTTTCTGCTTTTATTGTAGTAATATAATGGTACTCAACCTTTCCTTCATTGGTGGTCTCAATATGATAGTCATTTTGGCGCATATCTTTGAAACTCGACAAGTTTCTTTGAGACCTACTAGAATATAATGCATCATTAATAGCCAATATAGTTCCTCCAAATAGTAATACAGTCGCTCTTCCAGAGCCCTCAATTAATTTTGTACTACCAGATATTGTTATGATATTGGCTTCTTTCATAATTAAATAAGAGAAATATCTCTTATCTTTTGATATGGTGTGGTAGCACTATCCATAAGACATATTTCTTCTTTATTATTCATACGACCAACGGAAGACTGGAAAGTTTTCATATTCTTCATAAAGAAAAAATAATTACATCATAAATAAAAAATTTAATAACAAAAGAAACTATATTTAGGAAAGTAAATACTGACAACATAAAAAGTTTTATTCAAAATATGAACTTCATAAAAAAATAGATTTATTCTTATAATTTTTTCCAATAATAAGTCTTCATTTATGATGCTCAAAAAAGTCTCCAGCTTCTAAATGAATAATATCCGCAAGGCCTTCAAAAATATCATCTTTATTTGCAAGGTTTGCTTCAACTTTATCACAATTATTCATAGGGCCCGCCGCAACATCATTTTGCAAGGTCTAGTGCGGCAGGCTTCATGATTTTTCATTATAAGTGCATTATGTTGTTCAGCCACCAAAAGGCATGAAATTATCTCAAAATTTCTTAAAGCCCTTTTCACGGTATTGTTGCTGTAACACTATATTTTAGGTATCAAAAGTTAAAAGAGTCTGCTGCAACATGTCCTCATGATTCATAAGTTCCCCATATAATTTTAGTTGGGAAATTAGTCTATATACAGCAGAATTATATTCACTTATGGTCTTATAATCTTGTAGCCGAGTGCATCCACTCACGACGAGCTCTTGGTAATACCGTGGCCTTTAGGTGGTCATATCGTTCCTTCAAATTAGTCCATAGTTGAAATGGACCTTTCAAGGTTAAATATTCACTTTTTAACCCTTCATCGAGATGATGACGAAGGAAAATCATGGCTTACGCCTTATCCTGACTTGATGCTTCATTTTCTTCTTTAATAGTGTCACCAAGACCTTTAGCGTTAAGGTGAATTTCTGCATCAAGTACCCATGGCAAATAGTTATTGCGAGAGATGTCAAGTGCCACAAATTCAAGCTTTGGCAAATTCGACATAATGAAAACTATGATAGGAAATAAGTGAATTAGAATGATAAGAATTATCAGCAATGCATATCATTTATAGTTATAGGGTAGTATACTAAATCGTAAAATTAAGAGAACATGTGTTTTTACTTCATTATGTATCATAATAAATTAATGCATAATCTTTAATTATACTATGTATACTGAATGCAATCGTATAATTACTAACTTCAATAAGCTTAATTAGTAAAGCATCGTTTATGTCGATTACTTAGTTTACTAAAATATAAAACATTGTAAGGTAAACTAATACGATAAATATTTTCACCCATGTGCAAGTTTCACAAAATAAAATAAAAATTTTGAAATAGAAAATGAAGAAACGAGTATAATTCAATAGCATCTTTATTCTAACTATCTGCTAATTCTTTACATTAAATATTTAACAGTTGGTTGTATACTTTATCTTTACCAAAGACTAAACTAGGAGCAAATAGAAATTAGTGGAACATACTTTCAAAATTGAAGCTAGCGCAAAACCGAAGTTAGCCTTCTACCGTATAGCTTATATATATTAAAACATTGCTAAGAATAAAACTCTAAATACATACCGGATGAAAAAGTAGACTCAACTTCAAAAGACGGGAATGTAATTAGAGCCCCGTGGAGCAGGTAAAGTAACTATGATTTGAGCGCGTCGTGTAACATGTTAAGAAATGAGAACAAAATAGAACAATATAGTAATAGAGAGAAGATATATAGGAGGAGAATGTAGAAGCTATCTTATTCAAGTATATTTCTAGTGTGTACTTCATAGGATAAAGAGTACCCTATTTATAGGATATAAGATACATGGAAGATTACAAGAATACACCTAAAGGTTACAAATATTAAGTGATGAATTTACTAAGTACATGAACTCAAATGGTTCATGGAACATGGATGTTTTTAGGAGTATTCAATGGACATCCACTTTGAACATATTCATAACATAAGTACTTTATTTGTTCATGTTCTTTGTTTTTTGGAGTAATATTTTAAGAGATGAATGTATAAATCGCATGTCTCGTGTTGTAATATCACAGATATGGGTCAGGTTTTAGGACGAGCTTCCTCCGATTGAACAGTTTGAACTTTGAAATATGATTTTTCCATAAAATCCAACTCTTTCTGAATATTAAATTTAAGACAAGAGATTCCACATTAAGTGGAAAGAGTATAAAATCAGACGTATTAAGATAACTAACAATGCGACAGAATAAAAAGAAACCATACCATAACAGGATATGCATACCTACCCAAAACATTTTGTTGAAGAATTGGGTAGGAGCCGCGCGAACGCGGACTACCACAAATTATGACGTAGGCTCAACCACTTAGGTCCTCCAAAGTGCAATGGAGGTCAC
This sequence comes from Nicotiana attenuata, assembly GCF_001879085.1. NCBI lineage: Eukaryota > Viridiplantae > Streptophyta > Magnoliopsida > Solanales > Solanaceae > Nicotiana > Nicotiana attenuata. The sequence continues at coordinate 636,882 of NW_017670312.1, forward strand.
TAGCCTAGGCCATGGGCCTTACTGATCACCCATTGACCCATCCAGATAAGTATGTTTCCACGAGCTCATGCCAATGCTTTTATATCTTGCCAGCTCCTTTCATTCATTTGTCTTATTCGATGAGGGACATCACACATTTAAATTAGTGACCTTTCTCAACTCACATTGAAGAAACATGAGACATCAATCATTGAGCAGATCAGACTCAGCAATTGTTGAAAAAATGCAGATGTGATGTTATGAATGAAAATAACATCTTGGAGGACGTATTGGGAAATTTAGCAAGTTATGTGTGGGACCCAGATTAGAGAATGTTTAAATAGCAGTAGGTTAATAAAATAAAGTACAAGATTGTATTGTGAAATTCCTTTCCCCTCCTCTCTGAGTCTATCTTCTCACCCCCTTTCTATTTCTGTATCTCTCGCTTCTCTTCCCCTTGTGGTTATGTTCCCTTTGTTCCTCTAATTCTATTCGTAATTCTTGCTTCCAGTGTAATTCAGTTTACTAACTATAATATACAAGTCTGTGGTTGTGTTAAGAAATTGGATTCATAATATTGGTGCTTTCATCGTTCGTACTCCAGTCCCAATGGTGATTTTAGATAAATTCAGCGGGGGCGACCTAGAGGAGTGGATTTTTGGGGCTGAACGATACTTCATCTTTCGTGGTTTCTCTGAGAAGGACTGGTTATTTCTCGCTTACCTCTACCTTGATGTCGATGCATGGGCTTGGTTCGATTGGCTATATCGGAATAATCAATTTTGGGATTGGAAGCATTTCACAGAGAAGTTAATCATGCATTTTCGAAAGCGAGACATTGTAGATCAGCTATGGCGTATAGCCGTTACTGCACCGGCTCGTGGAGACTATGTTGGTTATCCTATCTCGATTCCGACAGAAGCGAGTGTATCTTCCTTTGCTGCTCCGAGCCATAATTCCAAGTTCCAACTTGCATAATTTTGCATCTGGAAAATCAGACACACAACACGTGTTCAACGAAACACTTGCAACAGCAAGTCCCAGCATTCATTTTCTTTCCATAGTAAGTTCAATTCCTTATCTACAAGTCCTTGAATTTCATGCTTCTGATGCTCGAGTATCTCATGAAGACAAGTCCACCATTGACGAAGACAAGGTGTTTGATGAAAGTCCCCAGTCGACCACGACAGCTGTAGCACATGATGATATTTCGGAAATCTATATTTCCCCTATGGTTGATGAAGAACCAGATTTTGAATCCTTGAATAAGCATACAGACTTTGTAGACGCAACAAAGGCTCTTTGTTTGGCTCAAAAGTTAATGATGTACTTTGCAAGCGATAAAACAATCAAAAAACAGAGAGGGGTAAATCGTAATCAAATATAATAAACCTAGAGATGCAAAGATGATAATATTGTTGTAGATCTAGTGTTGCAAAAAATAGTAATGTATGTTCACAAGATATTTTCGTCAGACGTAGAGAGAGAGAGAGAAAGACAGAAAGTGAGAAAGTAGTATTAGATCCCCCCTTTTACAATGTGGAGGTCCCCTTTATATAATAGGAGACCTTCTTCGAAAGAATCAAAAAGTTACAACGATAGGTAACGTCTCCCTAATGTAGACGCCGAGTTCTAAGCGACGTCGCTTTGGTCCTTACGGCCGAGTCGTATCTGCTACGTTAGTCGGCGTACACTCATGGGCGTACCTACTGGCATAGAGATACTGAGGGTCAAATTTGACCCTATACAGTTAGTCCCTCCGCTCGTTGGAGACGCATTTGGTGGGCATCTTCGGCGGGCGAAAATGCGAACCTCGTCTTGGGAGAATTTGACCTCGATTGGGGGCGGCAATATGAATGAAGTGAAACATTTGACGCTATCGAGCCGCTGACGCGCGACTTCCTTTTTGGAATGATGTCATCGCCTGTACGCATCATCATTATGTTTGTCCCCGAGGCGGTTCAGAGGATGAAGTGACGTTTTGGTTTCCGGCGCACGTTTTGAATCATGACTCTTCGATTTCTGTGCAATTTATCCTTATAAGTATGAGAAAGGTTTGATCTGATTCCACTTTCAAAACTCTGGAAAGTATTTTCTGATACATCCCTTTGCCTTTCTTTCCTGTAAACATTATTTCGTGAAGGACTTTCCCACTTCTGTTGAAATCACACTTCCTTTTGTCAGTGCTTCGTTTCTCAAGTAGTATTATCATGGCGAAACGCGGACAAACTAATAAAAAGGCCAAGGATAATATCCCGTCTAGGGTTCCGCCATCTTCTGGTGGTGAAGGGGAAAAGGCGGAGAAGGTCCTTGTTCCTCTCAGCGTAGACAACGTCCTTCCGAAGGAGATGCACGTTCGCAGGGATTTTCCGACTAAAAGCCCTGATCTTCCCTGGGAGCACAACGTTTTGCTTCAATCCCATTTAGACGAGTTGCGAGAAACGCACCGTATTCCTGACCATGTGGATATGGTTCCGGCCGGAACGGATTATGTCAATGTGCACCGGCCTGGATATTGCGCCTTCTACGAGTATCCGTTCTTGGTTGGTTACGACCTTCCAGTCTATAGTCTGGTGGAGGAGCTTTGCCGCTTTTACAATGTGTGCCCGGCCCAGCTCACTCCTTATACTTTGAAGGTGTGTCGCATCATGACCACTTATGCGGCCAGGGCTGGGTGCAGCGTCTCAGTCCATCACCTCTTGCAGTTGTTCAGCGCTGGCTACCTGAGGGGTACCATGCTGCAGTTGAAAGGTCGTGGCGGAAAGGGCTTGGTTGTTCGAGCCGACGATAAGCCCAACCGCCGTTTTTGGCGTAAATACTTCTACATCAGGATGGAGCACCTGGTGTCGAATCCCGAGGGTTTCCCGGAAAAATGGAATCCCGAACGTGAGTGTTTCTATTTGTAAATTTCAGTGCCGCTTGCGCTTTTGACTATACGGCCATTGTGACCTTTGTTTTTCTTTCTCTTTTTTATTCGCAGCGAGGGCCTCTCCACCCCAGCTTGTCGATGACATTAAACCGTGGGTGGGAAGAATAATACCCTATGCGAAGGAGTGCCGCACCTGGGCTGCCTTTCTTCGACAGTACGGCCCGTCAGGTAAAAATTTTTGGCTGCTGTTTGGGGATTCCTTACGTCTTCGTTACCTGACTTGTTCATTTTTGGCAGGTCGGAGCGCCTCTAAGAAGAAGAAAAAGAGAGTCGTCACCTTACCTAGGGCGGGGACCGATTCTGAAGGTGGGTTCATACCCTGCGGTTCGCCCAGTGATGACGCCACAGAGGTTCCTCAACCGCCGCTTGTGGCGACGTCCGCGAGGGGAGCGACTCCTTTGATGCCGTCCCCTCGAGTTGTGGAGGGGTCCTCCAACAGTGAGGAGGCGCCGGAAAGAAAGAGACGTCGGTTGATAACCGGCAAGGGGGTAGCCACGGTAGATGAGGGGGCGAGTGAGGCTCATCGGGAGTCGTGGCCTATTTTTATGGCGGATGCCATCCGTTCGGGGAGGTTGGCTCCCTTTAGGGGGGCTGTTCCTGACGCCGGGCCACCACGCATTCCGGAAGTCGGCTCGTCGGCCGTCGTTGGAGAGGCGGATGATGGTGCCGAGAGGATGGGCCCTGAGGTCGCCCAGGCAGAGGTAGAAGCGTCAACGCGGGGTCCGGCCCGCGTTGGGATTACGGTAGGTAGATCCAACCGTCGAATTCTGATCCCGGGGGGGTATAACCTGTTGCAACACAGTGAGCAGGCCGCAGCAGACATGACCCTACTTTGTGCGGCCGCTGAGCGTGAAACGTTGCAAGGGGTTAGCGACGGGGAACTATCCCGGAGGGTTGCCGGTGCGGCCTTACAGGTACTTTTCGATTCTCTTCATCGTAAAATAAATTTTGATACACGCTGACTTGCCCTTCATCCTTTTTCTTTAGACTCTCATTCTGGAGATAGAGAGGGGGCGGCGAGCGCAGAGGAAGGCGGCCACCTTCAACAAGGTGGTGAAGAAGTATCGGCGGTGCCGGGTCAAGCATCAAGCGCTGGCGGACCTACTCAAGCAAGACCCGGAATTTTGGGTTTTTCGTGAGGGTTTGGAGGAGTCGGAGGCTCAGCTGAGAAGGAGGGTGGCCGAATTAGAGCAGGTTGATGAGCAGCTGATGGCCGCCTTGGCCCGAAATATTGAGCTGGAGACTCTTCTCCTGTCTAAAGACGAAGAGTTGGAGGTGGGCCGGGGGGTAGCGGCGGAAGCTGCTGATTTGCGGGTTAAGGTTGTCGCTCTGACCTCCGAACTTGATGCCAAGGCGGTTGAGGTTGAAGTCCTCAAGCGGACTGCTGCGTCAAGGCCCGATGAGGATGCGCATCGTGATGCGCATGACATGTGGGTATACGCCGAAGCCAGATTGGCCATCTTTCGAGGAGTTCTTAGCTGCGGATCGAGCCACCGAGGCAGAGGTTCAAGAGCAACGACGCATAGTCCGTGTCGCTCGTGAAGCATGTGGGTATAGTTCCGACTCCCCAGACCGGGCAGGCTATAACTCCGAAGATGTCAACCGACTGGAGTCGGGCTCTTGGATCTCTGCGGCCTATCAGGCAGAGGACGGCGGCGGACGAGATGGCGAACGGTCGGAAGGCGTTGATCAGGATGGCGAGACGCCTTAGGACTTGTATTTATATTGTTTTGCCGTACTTGGAAATGTAAATGGGTCCTTTTTGTACATGCATTTTTGGATGATAATGGAAGTTATACTTTTGCTGTTCTTATCTTTCTGTATCTTTTATTTTCGGCCTTAGCTTTGTTGATGGTTTTACCCGTGTGTGCAACTTCGTCTATCGTCGAGTCGTTTACTCACCTTAGTCGAATCTAGGTCGACTGTTGGCGGCGATGGCCTTAGCCATAACGTAATTGACGGCCTTAGCCATGCGGGCGACTTCGACTGTCGTCGAGTCGTTTACCCGCCTTAGTCGAATCTACGTCGACTGTTGGCGGCGATGGCCTTAGCCA
>NW_017670312.1:642450-655449 GCF_001879085.1 Nicotiana attenuata
CTTTGAGCGAGAATTTTCGAGGGCTTTGACTGAGAATCAATTGGAGGTAAGTTCCTTGGTCTAAATATTCGAGTTTATGGTAGAAATTACATGTAAATTGTGGAAAATTCATCAAAAACGGGTCAAGCTAGGGCTTGAAAAGTTGTGATGTAAAAACGGATTTTGAAAGGGCATTTGAACTCCGATTTTGGTAAAATTGGTATGTGTAGACTCGTGGCGAGACGAGGAATCCAGTCATGTAAATTTCGTAATTTTTCGAGAAGTGGGCCCGGGGCTCGGGTTTTGCCAACTTAGTGAATTTTGGTATTTTTTCGAGTCTTTTGGATTGGGTTATGTTTCCCATAGTGTAATTGATGGCCTTAGCCATGTGGGCGATTTCGACTGTCGTCGAGTCGTTTACTCGCCTTAGTCGAGTCTACGTCGACTGTTGGCGGCGATGGCCTTAGCCATAATGTAATTGATGGCCTTAGCCATAATGTAATTGATGGCCTTAGCCATGTGGGCGATTTCGACTGTCGTCGAGTCGTTTACTCGCCTTAGTCGAATCTACGTCGACTGTTGGCAGAGATGGCCTTAGCCATGATGTAATTGACGGCCTTAGCCATGCGGGCGACTTCGACTGTCGTTGAGTCGTTTACTCGCCTTAGTCGAATCTACGTCAACTGTTGGCGGCGATGGCCTTAGCCACAACATGATGTAATTGACGGCCTTAGCCATGCGGGCGACTTCGACTGTCGTCGAGTCATTTACTCGCCTTAGTCGAATCTACGTCGACTGTTGGCGGCGATGGCCTTAGCCATAACATGATGGCCGTAGCCTTTCATACATTGGGGATGTAAATGGTCGTAGCCTTTCATACATTGGAGATGGCCGTAGCCTTTCATACATTGGAGATCAAGATGGTCGTAGCCTTTCATACATTGGAGATGGCCGTAGCCTTTCATACATTGGAGATCAAGATGGCCGTAGCCTTTCGTACATTGGAGATGGCCGTAGCCTTTCATTTATTGGAGATCAATCTAGTCCAGTCCCTTTATCATGTCGGCCTGGAGGTCGTAGGAGAGAGGTTGGTATGATAAAGTTGTTTCCCAAAAATCTCCAGGTGTCCCCTCTGTCGCCTCGTTAAAAACCTCCCCGAGAAAACCCAATTGGGACAAAACTCGGGTAAGGGAAAAAGAGTACGACTCGGGAGACGCCTTTCAGAAGTGGAAATACTTGAGGTGAGTAACGTTCCAGTTGTTTTGGAGCGTTTTCCCTTCCATTGTTTCCAACTGGAATGCGCCTTTGCTGGCTGCTGCTGTGATTTTGTAGGGTCCTTCCCAATTGGTGCCCAGCTTCCCTTCACTCGGGTCTTTGGATGCCAATGTCTTGGCTTTAAGGACGTAGTCTCCCACTTTGAGTGGTCTTATTTTGGCCTTCTTGTTGTAGTATCTTTCGACTTGTTGCTTTTGGGCTACCATTCTGACAAGGGCCATTTCTCTTCTTTCCTCAGCCTCGTCGAGGTCTTGGAGCCTGTTTTTATCGTTTTCCGCTCCACTGGTGTGAGAATATCTTAGGCTTGGTTCGCCGACTTCAACGGGTATGACCGCCTCGGTTCCGTAGACTAGTGAGTACGGTGTTTCCCCCGTGCTGGATTTGGGTGTGGTCCTGTGTGCCCATAACACTTCGGGTAGCAGCTCGGGCCATAGCCCTTTGGCGTCCTCGAGTTTCTTCTTTAGTATGTTTAATATTGTTTTGTTGGAGGCTTCCGCTTGGCCGTTGGCGGCAGGGTGATATGGCGTGGAAAGTATCCTCTTGATGCGCCATTTCTTGAAGAATTCGGTCGTTTTTTGACCGATGAACTGTTGTCCGTTGTCGCAACTGATTTCTTTGGGGATGCCGAAGCGGCATATAATATTTTTCCAAATGAAGGCGATCACTTCTTGTTCGCGTATTTGGGCGTACGCTCCTGCTTCTACCCACTTAGAAAAATAGTCAGTTTAAATTAATAGAAATCGTACCTTTCCTCGCCCCGCTGGTAGGGGGCCGACTATGTCCATTCCCCATTTGATGAAGGGCCATGGAGAAGTGACAGAGTGGAGTGGTTCTCCTGGTTGGTGTATCATGGGGGCATATTTTTGGCATTGTTCGCATCGGCGGACATATTCCGCTGCGTCTTTCTTCATGGTGGGCCAATAATAGCCGGCCCGTAATAGGCAGCGCACGAGGGTGCGGTTGCCTGTATGGGCACCGCAATGTCCTTCATGTACCTCTTCGAGCACTGGTGGCGTTTGTTGCGGCCCTAGACACTTGGCCAGGGGTCCGCCAAACGTCCTTTTATAGAGCTCGCGGTTTATTAGGCAATAACGGGCGGCCGGTACGCGGAGCTTCTTGGCTTCTTTTTTGTCGAGTGGGAGTGTTCCATCCTGCAGATAGGATACAAATTGGTTGCGCTAGTCCCAAGTCAAATTTAAAGAGAGTACCTCAGTGTGATCTAATGGAGGAGGGTGACCTTACTTTCTTTGTTGAAGTTTTTAGTGGTTGCGGCTAATTTTGCTAAGCCGTTTGCCTCCACGTTCTGTGCTCTCGGAACTTGCTCGAAGCGGCACTCATCGAACTCGGTCATTAGCCAGTGGACTTCTGACTGGTATTTTTGCAACCTCTGCTTTTTGATTTGGTAAGTCCCAGTGACCTGGTTCACCACGAGCTGGGAGTCGCAATGTAGAACGAGTCGTCGAGCTCCATACTTGATGGCTAGTTTCAAACCTGCAATAACAGCCTCGTATTCGGCTTCGTTGTTAGTCATCTCGGGGCATCGTATGGACTGGCGAATTGTTTCACCCGTGGGGACCTCGAGAACGAGTCCCAGTCCCGATCCCGAGGCGTTGCGGCGCCATCAGTGTAAAGAGTCCATAGGTCGGCATTGGAGGGGGCAGGGCATGCCTCTAATTCCGCTTCTGGTAAGATCTCTGCGCTGAAGTCAGCTACGAAGTCGGCGAGTACTTGCGACTTGATGGCGCTCCTTGGGTGATATGAGATATCGTGCTCACTGAGCTCTATGGCCCATCGGGCGAGTCTGCCTGATAACTCAGGTTTGTGTAGGATACTTCTCAAGGGGAAGGTCGTCACTACCTTTATGGGGTGGCATTGGAAATAGGGTCAGAGCTTCCGTGAAGCTACGACCAATGCCAAAGCTAGTTTTTCAAGGTGTGGATACCGTGTTTCGGCGTCCACTAAAGTTTTGCTAATATAGTAAATAGGAGATTGTGTACCTTCACTTTCGCGGACTAGGACTGCGCTGACGGCAACCTCAGACACGGCCAAATACACCAGCAGTGGTTCGCCTGGGTCTGCTTTGGCTAGCAGTGGTGGTGAAGACAGGTACGCCTTTAATTTCTTTAGGGCCTCGATGCATTCCCCGTTCCATTTTAACCCATTGTCCTTTCTTAGCACACTGAAGAACTTGTGGCATCTGTTGGAGGACCGTGAGATGAACCTGGACAAAGCGGCTATTCGCCCGGTCAGTTTTTGCACCTGTTTTTTGCTGTTCAGTATCTCTGGTATTACGTCTATCGCCTTGATTTGATCTGGATTGACTTCGACACCTCGTTGTGATACGAGAAACCCTAAGAATTTTCCTGATGCCACGCCGAAGGCGCATTTCTCGGGGTTCAGTTTCATCCCGTATTTTCTCAATATTTCGAAGGCTTCTTTCAGGTGGTTGAGGTGGTCCTCTTTTCTTGTCGACTTTACCAGCATGTCGTCGATATAGACTTCCATAGTCTTACCGAGCTGCTTTTTGAACATTTTGGTTACTAGTCTCTGGTATGTAGCCCCTGCATTTTTGAGCCCGAAGGGCATTACTTTGTAGCAGTAAGTTCCTTGGTGGGTGATGAAAGTTGTCTTCTCCTGGTCTTCCTCGGCCATCATGATTTAATTGTAGCCGGAGTAGGCGTCTAGGAAGCTCAGCAGTTCATGTCCTGCAGTGGCGTCGATCAGTTGGTCGATGTGGGGTAGTGGGAATGAATCTTTTGGGCATGCCTTGTTCAGATCGGTGAAATCTACACACATTCTCCACTTCCCATTCTTCTTTTTTACCATGACAACGTTGGCGACCCACTCGGGGTACTTTGATTCCCTGATGGAGCCGTTGGCCAGCAGCTCGTCTACTTCTTTACTGACCGCTTCATTGATAGCGGCGTTGAATTTTCTCCTCGTCTGTCGCACGGGCGGATGTAATGGATCGACATTCAGCTTGTGGGTGGCGATATCTCGCGGGATTCCCGGCATATCTAAATGGGAAAAGGCGAACAAATCTGCATGGTTAGTTAAGAATTCACAATACTTACTTGGGTTGGCGAGACCTTGCCCGATATAGGCTTTCTTCGTAGGATCGATTTTGTCCAATTGGACTGGGTCGAGGTCTTCGACCGTTGCTTTACAGGATTCTACGATGTCGGGGTCTTTGATCACGTCCGTTATCGGGTTGACCTTAGTTCCCGACACGGCTAATTGCTATGCCTCCGCGCTCGCCCCCTTTAGCTGTTGGGTGTGGGTGCAGTCTTAGGCTATTTTGTAGCATTTTTGTGCGGTGCGTGGCTCGCCTCGAATGTTGAATACTCCCCATGGGGTAGGAAATTTGATCACTTGGTAGGGGCTTGAAGGGACCGCTCGTATGGCGTGTATCCATGGGCGTCCTATGATGACGTTGTACGCCGTTTCTTGGTTCATCACGTGGAAAGTTGTTTCCAGCGTGACTCCTCCTGCTAAGACGGGCAGTGCTATTTCTCCGGATGTCCGTTCCACTGCATTGTTAAAACCGGTTAGTGTTATGCAGCGCGGTATTACCTTGTCCTCGAGTCCCATTTGAATGAGGACCCTTGGGTGGATAATACAGGCGCCGCTTCCGTCATCGATCATGACTCTTTTAACATCTGTATCAGCGATACGTAAAGTGATAACTAAAGCATTATAATGAGGGAAAGACAAACCGTCGGCATCAGACTTATCGAAGGTGATACTATCTTCGAAGTCCTCATACCGTTCATGGGTGATGGTCCGCTTTAGTCTGTGTGTGGTGGCGAGTTTGACGTGATTGATCGCTGCCTCGTCGCCGCCTCCGACAATCATGTTTATCGTGCGCGCTGGGGAAGGCGGCTTTGGCGGTCCGTGGGACTGTTCCCGTCCGCGTGCAAAGTTTATTTTTCCTTTGTCACTGAGTAGCTCCCTTAGGTATCCCTGGTTCAGCATCCTGACCACTTCTTGCCGTAGGCCTATGCAGTCTTCGGTTTTGTGTCCTCGTTCCTGATGGAACTCACACAGGGCGTTTGATTTCCTTGTGGCAGGGTCTGATTTCATCTTTTGCGGCCAGTGCACCTTGGTGCCTAGCTTCTCCAGTGCGTACACTATCTCTGAAGGAGACACACAAAAGTTATGGGCGGTTAATAAAGGAGGCGTACCTCTTTCATTTCGCAGTGGGGCGACGTGTCGCTGTAGTGCGTTTGTATGCCTTGGTGGCGGATGGGAGGATCTGGTGTACGGCTGGTGTCGATCTCTGTTGGGACGAGGGAGTTGTTCTTATCGTCCTTCGTTCCGTCGATCTCTCCTTGTTTCCGAGTGTATCGCTGTTAACCGTTGGGTCGGCCCATTTAGATCATCCTCGTCCGCTCGTACCTCGGCGCAATAAGCGTTGTGGATTTCCTCCCATGTGGTAGGGGGATATTTCATGAGGCGGCTCAGCAGTTTCTTGGTTGCCCTCGAACCATTTCTGCTTAGCCCGTTCTGGAAAGCGGCGACTGCCATACCTTCCGATACGTTTGGTAGGCTCATCCTTACCCTGTTAAACCTTGCCAGGAAGTCCCTGAGTCCCTCTCCTGCGTTTTGCTTGATGTCGAAGATGTCGTTGACCCTAGCTTCTGCTTTCTTTGCGCCGGCATGGGCTGTGACGAATTTATCCGCCATTTCCTCGAACGTTGATATTGCTTTAGCCGGTAGCTGAGAGTACCATGTTAAGGCCCCTTCTGTCAACGTCTCGCCAAACTTTTTCACTAGTATCGACGGTACCTGTTCTTTTGATAGGTCGTTGCCTTTCACAGCAGTGACGTAGTGGATCAGATGATCCTCGGGATCGGTGGTTCCGTCATATACCCTCAAGTATGGTGGCATTTTGAAGGTTTTTGGGGTGGAGTGAGGAGCAGCTTCTTCGGTGTACGGTTGTTCGACGAACCTTCCCACGTCGCGTTTTGGTAGCAACTTGGGAGCACCGGGGATCTTGTCGACCCTCTCCTGATGTTCCTTCATCTGACCGCAGAGCGCCTCATTTTCATTTTCTATTTCCTCCATCTTTTTTAAGATGGCTTTTAGCGTGCCATCGTTGGTTTGTGTCTCGATGGGTCTGTTATTTACCAGTGTAACTTCTGGTTCTCCCACTGCAGCAATGGTACCTAACGTTGGTGTACATACGACGTTATTTTGCGGTGGCTTTTCAACCAAGCCACTTAGAGCGCTTGTTAGCCATCTTTCCAGTAGCTCTTTAACCGCTGAGGGTGCTTCCGTGGTTGTAGATGTGGAAGCTCCGTTGTGCAAGATCGTCAGACCTTCGGATGGGGAATGTGAGATCTCTGCACCTGGTGTGATGCTTGGGGTTTCATTCAGGGTGCCATCTTCACAGGCCTCGTTGAGAGGGCCTAGGAGATTGGTAGTGACACCCAATATGGCTTTCGATCTTGTGTTGTTTTCGGCCATTTCCTATTTTTGAGTGGTGTAGAGAGTGTTGGTTGGTTGATCTCTAGGTGGATACTATGGTTTTGATTCTCGAAATCCCCACAGACGGCGCCAAATTGTTTGGCTCAAAAGTTAATGATGTACTTTGCAAGCGATAAAACAATCAAAAAACAGAGAAGGGGTAAATCGTAATCAAATATAATAAACCTAGAGATGCAAAGATGATAATATTGTTGTAGATCTAGTGTTGCAAAAAATAATAATGTATGTTCACAAGATATTTTCGTCAGATGTAGAGTGAGAGAGAAAGACAGAAAGTGAGAGAGTAGTATTAGATCCCCCCTTTTACAATGTGGAGGTCCCCTTTATATAATAGGAGACCTTCCTCGAAAGAATCAAAAAGTTACAACGATAGGTAACGTCTCCCTAATGTAGACGCCGAGTTCTAAGCGACGTCGCTTTGGTCCTTACGGCCGAGTCGTATCTGCTACGTTAGTCGGCGTACACTCGTGGGCGTACCTACTGGCGTAGAGATACTGAGGGTCAAATTTGACCCTATACACTCTTGATTGAAAAGCTAAATCAATGCAGGAAAGGTGCAAATGCCTTTTCTGCTATTCCCTCGGCAGTGGTTCATGGACAAGGTGCTTCTATTTTTTCCGAGCTACAACACTTAATAGAGACGGACAGCAACACAATTCCCGTACCCAATGCTGTTGCTAATCCAAAAATGCTAGGTCCAACACTCAGCAATGGCCAGGTGTTCGACAAAATTTCTCGATGGAGTGAAACATGCTCACTGATTAGCCTTCAGCTTGCTGACACCAGGACAACATTTAAGTATGTATTGGATCCTGGTGGTGAATTGCTTTCAATTTTCAATCAATTGTTACTAGTTAAGGATTACGTCACTCGATTCCCATTCGACCCCGGGGCGGATTTACTCATTGTGAACCTTGATGGACCTGCTACTATTCTTGGAGTAAATTTTAAGCCCTTGAGTCTAACCGGTCATACCGAGTACATGCAGGCAGTACTACTATTGGGATTTGTTGTCATGTTGTGCTCATTTGCATTTTCTAACTCTAGGACTAAAGTGTGGGATCCCGGACAGAAATGGTATTTATATTCCTCAGTGTTGTAAATAGCGTGAGGCGAGGCGAGGCGAGGGTGTGTCGCTTCAGAGTGACTGTCGCATTGCGATTTGAAATGGCGCTCGCTTTACGCTGTGTTGCGTGAGGTAACTGTATGGCGTGTAGCGACTGTAGCGTCGCTTTTTTTAAAAAGAAAAAAGAGAAAGGTCTGACTTAAGTCGGGAAATTAGAGCTCGATTGTTTTCACTTGCGAACCAAAAAACTTCAGAGATTAGGGCTTTTCACCTGCGAACAAAGCAACGATCTTCTTCAGTCTTCTTCTTCATCATCTCGGCTTCATCTTCTTCAAGCTTCAACAGCGAAAAAACAGAGGTATGCTTCTTCTTTCTTCTTTCTTCTTTCTTCTTTCTTCTCTTCTTCTCTTCTATTTTTTTTCTTCTGTTTTTGTCGACAGAAACAGAGCAGGTTCTGTATTTCTGCTTCTTTCTTCTTCTCTTCTTCTCTTCTTCTTTCTATCTTTTTTCTTCTGTTTTTTGTCGACAGAACAGAGCCAAATGGGTTCTGTTTCTCCCCTTCTTTCTTCTTCTCTTCTTCTTTCTATTTTTTGTCTTCTGTTTTTTGTCGACAGAAACATAGGTATTTGTGCTTTTTTTGTCGAGCAAAAACTGAGGATTTTCTTCTATTTTTTTTTTTGCTCTGTTTTGTCTTCTTCTTTATTTGCTGTTTTTCTAGAGCCAAAATTTTCATTTTTATTCTTATTTCTTTGCTGTTGAATCAATTTTTGGTTTTGCTCTGTTTTTATTTTTGAGGCAGTGTACTGTTTTTCCCAACTCCAAAGGCAGATTTCTTTTTGCTCTATTTTTTTGTCTTCTTTATATAGTAGAATTAATTGCGTAGTGACTTGATAATTTTTGTCTATAAAACAGCATTGAAATGGCGTCATCCGATAATACTAAACGAGATATACCTTGGAATTATGCTATAAAAGGCTCGTCAAGATTCGCAATTAAATGTGTGTTTTGTGAAAAAACATATAATGGTGGGACTATTAGTCTTGAAGAAGAATAGATGTTGCTTGTTTTAGAGTTTAGACTATTAGTCTTTAATTTATGAATCTACTATGAGTCAATGACTATCTAGTATCTATTGAGTCTTTAATTTTTGAATGATATATTTATTAATATATTATTGTTATTGAGTTTTTAGCTATATGTATATAATATTTTATGTTTTTGTATAAATTGTCGCCTCACATCAAAAAGGCGAGCGCTTCGCTGCGCGCCTCTCGCCTCAGTGTAGCGGGCCCTCGTCGCTATTTGTCGCCGGGCGCTATCCAAAACACTGATATTCCTACATTTTGCAATTTAATTTGATACTGGCAGTTACATCTCCAGCTTTCCATCACTATTATAATGCTGAAAAAGATCCTTCATCCGACTTGAAGGAGTTGGAACCAGGAGCGACGGTATTACCCTGGAGACAGAACCTTCTTGTTTTGGTATTTGCAGTGCATGCTGAAATTATGTTGCGATACTATGACAAAGATACTTCAGCGAAGTGTGTGCTTAATGCTATTACAGAAAAAGGCGTCGAAGTTTCAGTAGACGAGGTGCTGAAGTTGTTCGATCAAAAATTTCAAAAGGCCGACACAAGGTTTGCAAGAACCAGTACATGTAATATGAGCTATGGACTTATACCGACAATTAACAAACAGATAATAGTTGAGCTCAATGACTTCCAGGTAGTTAAACCAGACTGTGCTCACAAGGTTGCTAACCTTTTCTTGGGTGAACACCAGACAAAAGCAGGGGATCTATTTGATGTTGTTGTGATTACTGCCTTTATCGTTCTCTTGCAACTTACATCGGGCACGAATATGCCATAACTTACTAGAGTTCTTAGAGCAACTAAGAGAAGTGATTGTGCCGACAACATTATTCTGTGGATTTACCGTGATTTTGGAATACATGTCTACAATTGGGTCGACAGAGGGCATATACTCGAGGTTGGTAGTTTTTGTTTTGAACTGTTTATAAACAACAGTCGGGCTGGTATATATGCTAAATATGAATGGTGGTACAAGGCATCAAACGATCAATTTTACTTGAATTACAACAGAAGGAGTGGGGATGCACTTGGTGGAAGTCTCTATTTTGTTGGTAACGATGATGAAATAATCAACACCGTGAAAACCTGCGAGTGTGAAGATAAAGCAGGTTTAGAGCAAAAGATTGGAGGAATGGATTCAAGGCTTGAAAAACTTAAGGAGTTAAGAAAAGTAGTTGCCCTTGAAATTGTTCTTTACTCAGTGGTATCTAAGCATGGAAGTTCTGTCTACCAGTTGCACGCGCCTGCGAGGAACTTTTCTAGACTCTACCTTTATGCTTGTAAATATTAGTGTCTAGACAAAAGAGCTACAGTTGCTAAAAGTACTGTTTCTGGCCTTGTTTTAGTTTCTATTGTCCTAGGAGGCCAAGCTTTTCAGGAGGCTTTGAAGAGATTATGTCCTGTTGTCAATGAATGGGTGATGGAACAGTGTGTAGTCGGACTAGATGGGGCTAAGTTCAATATGGTTTTTCATGAGTTAGCCTGTGCGATCCCAGCTGTTGCTCTATATCTAATAGTTGACTCAAGGGTGTTACATATTCCAACATTGTGCTTTTTAACATTACTCTCATGTGATCCGTTTGATAGCCGTTTTTCAGACCCATTTCATAATGTAACACCTGATCCACGTTCAAGTCTTGGCATACTCACCGCTATCACATCAATGTTGTTCTACTCGAACCTTGAGGACAAGGTTCTTATTGAGGATGGGGGTATTGTTATGAATGAAAATAACATCTTGGAGGACGTACTGGGAAATTTAGCAAGTTATGTGTGGGACCCAGGTTAGAGAATGTTTAAATAGCAGTAGGTTAGTAAAATAAAGTAGACAATTGTATTGTGAAGTTCCTTTCCCCTCCTCTCTGAGTCTATCTTCTCACCCCCTTTTTATTTCTGTATCTCTGGCTTCTCTTCCCCTTCTGGTTATGCTCCCTTTGTTCCTCTATTTCTATTAGTAATTCTTGCTTCCAGTGTAATTCAGTTCAGTAACTATAATATACAAGTCTGTGGTTGTGTTGAGAAATTGGGTTCATAACATGTGATGAAACAAAGTAATACATTGTTTTTGCTTTTGATCCCAATGCAATAAGCTAGTTGTCTATCTTTTTAACCTTTTGATTATTTTGATAAGTCTTTGCCAAAGTAATTACTTTTGTTGTATCCATGTATCTATTGAGTGTTAACTTATGTTTAATTCATCCTCCAACAGTCAATCAATACATGCACTACTAAATTTGTTCTAAGTGGAATTTCATCCTTACTGTAAAAAAGAATTACTAAATTGTTTCTCTCATATTTGGTTAGAAAACATGAAATCATCACAAAGACAAGAAGAATGCGAAGACATTGGAAGATTTCACTTTTACTAATATTTCTAGTACCAACCAATTCATTCGGGCGGGACATTTTACAATGTCGTGATGTCATGATGCGCCCATTTGTACGGCCATAACTAAGTAATGTGATGAAGCAGTTGTTGCTCACCTGACGCGATCATACGAGACCACAACTCACCCAAGACGATCATACGGGGTGAGTGGGGAATCCTGACCCCTATGAATGAGCAGAAAAGGGAGGAGGAAAGAGCCCTGGTGAACCGTCATAATTAGTGAACAAGTATAAGCTTCACTGCCCGGCAGTTTAGCAGTTTAGAACGAACCTTCAGTCAGAGCATGGTATTCCCAGACTAAGTTTTTAAGAGTTAAACCAAACTAGCCAATCCAAATTGAACGAAAGTGTACCACTTTTAACTGAAACAAAAGTTTAACGATAAAAGCTACTACTGCATCTCATATTTATTTAGTCTAAGAAGAAAACGAGCTTTAAATATTATACTTGAATTGTTGGGGGAACTCAATGAAGAGAACCCCTCCAAAAATAAGCATATGCCGCTATTTACGGCGTGCACACGGTATTCTTTAGTAAAAGGCAAAAGAATAATTCACTTTGTGATCACCGCATGGCTGCAGGAGAATTCCAAGTGACGCGCGTTGAATTTTATAATAGTGTAAACACCTTGCAGTTGCCTTCTCTTTCGATGTGGTATGGACACAGACCTCTGTTTCATACAACTCCTTTGTTGAAGTAATTACTTTGATTTGTCTTTTGACAGGTAGAAAATCGAAATTTCCTACTTCTTAGTTTAAAAAAAAATAATAATAATAATAATAATAATAAAAAGAAAAAGGCCAGGTCTTTCACGTTTTGCTTCGTTTCCCATTGCTTTCCTTCCTTCAATTTTACAGCAAGCAGACACATGAGTGGGAAATGAGAAAAGGGAGATAAGGAAGTTGATTGAGATTAATAAATATCCATCCGTTTCCTCTTAATAAATATCCATTGTTATTTTGCTTCGTTTCCCATTGCTTTCCTTCCTTCAATTTTTGTGCTTGATTTTGAAAGTTTCGCACATGTCTTTCATCAGATCACTGTTGAGATTGGCGGCATTGTCAGTGATGATGGACTCGGGAACCCCGAATCGACAAACAATACGATCCCCGACAAAATTTGCGACGACTTTCTTGGTTACAGCTTTGTAAGATGCAGCCTCTACCCATTTTGTGAAGTAATCGATGGCCACTAAAATGAACCTATGCCCGTTCAAAGCAATGGGTTCGATCGGACTAGTGACATCCATTCCCCAGGCAGCAAAAGGCCAAGGTGCACTTGTTGCATTGAGTTCGTGTGGGCGGTACCCGTATCATATCTGCATGTACCTTGCATTGGTGGCATTTTTGGACATACCCGATGCAGTCTGTCTCCATAGTTATCCAAAAGTATCCGACCCTGAGTATCTTTTTTGCTAGAATGAAACTGTTCATATGCGGCCCGCAGGTTCCGGCATGTATTTCCTCGAGCAATTTGGAAGCTTCTTTGGCATCAACACACCTTAATAGTCCTAGATCAGGTGTTCTCCTATACAAAATTCTTCCGCCTTGGAAGAAATGATTGAACAGCCTACGCAGTGTGCATTTTTTAAACTGTTAACAAGTTGAAGTTTATCTGAAAAGAAGAAGACTAGCTTTGATATTGTAATTACAACAAATATTTGCATATGAGAGAGGGCACAAGATCTTGAGACCTTTTTCATATATAT
>NW_017670312.1:655469-696767 GCF_001879085.1 Nicotiana attenuata
GATTTTGAAAAAATCTGAACGATTTGGCTTGGGTTACAAGATTCCACATTAAGAGTCTGTTTGGAGGGGCTTAAAAGCTGGTTGCCCTTTTTAACTTTTGAAATGTTTGGCAACTAGAAAAATAGCTTTAAAAAAAAAGGTAAAATTTGCTTTAAAAAGCCAAAACTAACAAGTTGGGTAAACCCAACTTTTTTAAATTGGCTTAAAAGCCATATTGCTTTGACCAAGGATATTACATTCTTATCCCTTATAATTTTTCTTAATCTCAAAATTACCCCTCAGTACCAAACTTGAAATTGCTGCTCTCTTCTTCCTCCAGAAATTGCAGCATCTACTTTCTTTCATTTTACCCTTTTTCTTTCCATATTTCTCCGGATGGTAACGTTTGTTTGCTTTCTATTTTTTTGTTTTTTATTAATTTTCTTTGAAAGAATAATTATTATTGTCGTTTGATTTCTCCATACCGAAATTGGATTAGTTTTTGTTTGCTTTCTTCATACTAATTTTAGTTTTTTAAATTAAAAGTGAATTAAAATATTAATTATTATGTATTTATATTATTTAAAATAAAATATTATAGTAATAAGCTTCTTTATAAGTTTAACAGCTTTAAGGATATTTCAGTAATTTTAATAGAAAAATGCTTACTAACACTTGTTTACCAAACACTTCAATAGCTTTTTTTCAGCTCCAGCACATTTATCCAAACACGTAACTGCTTATTTATAAAATCAGCTCAAGCACTTAAAAAGTGCTTTTAAGTACTTTACTTAGAAGCTACTTTTTTTAGCCAATGCAAACTGGCTCTAAGTTGAAGGAGTATAAAAACACACACATATTTAGTTAACTGACTATGAAGTATATAAGAAGAAACCATACAAAAACAGGAGGTGAATAATCTACAAAAAAATTGTTTAAGAATTGGGTAGGGGCCGCGCGAACGCAGGGCCCCGCTGCCACAAATTATGACGTAGGCTCGACCACTTGAGTAGACATTAGGCGGACACCCCTCCAAAGTGCATTGAAGGTCACCAACCTAGGCCATGAGTCTTATTGATCGCTCATTGACCCCATCCAGGTAAGTATGTTTCAACGTAGCTCCTTGCCATAGTTCTATACCCCTCCAACTCTTTGTTTTTTTTTTTTTTTGCCAGCCAATGAGGGACATATTATTACTTGAGCTTTCCTATGCTTATCCATATAATAATTTTATGTACAAACATATAAACCCCTTGCTTTCCTTTCTGTAGAAATGGCATGGGGTAGCCACTATTTAAGGTGGTATTTATTTTTTATCCATCAATTCTAATGTTGAGCAAATAGCCACTGCCCTATTAAAATTAATATGAAAAGATATTTTCACCCTTTCTTCCCTTGCTTTTCTTCCCAAACCCTTGCTTCTCTCTCTCTCTCCGTACCTTCTCCATAACTGTTGCATTATGTTGAGGTGGCGGAGCCTATCTACACAGTCATTCTAATGCACATCGCTTGTAAGCATTCATTAAAAGACAAAAGCTCTTTAACAGAACTTTTCAATAATCATGGTTCAAAAGTTAGTAACAGAACTTTGTAAGTAGGGTGTAGACCTTCTGCTCTCCTTGCATGGTTCAGTTGGAAAGCACAAAATAAAAGAAACAAAAATAATGATTGCAATTCATAGCCAAAGAATAATGTCGTAGACTCTCCCAAATTTAAATCTTTTAACTTTGATTTTCAAGTTCAAAAGTTAAGGACAGACAGTCCTTAACTTACAGTTAACATTCAAAAGTTAAGGACAAGCAGTGCTTAACTTACAGTTACAAGTTCAAAAGTTAAGGACAATAAGTCCTTAACTTCGACTTACAAGTTCAAAAGTTAAGGACAGACAGTCCTTAACTTACAGTTACATGTTCAAAAGTTAAGGACAATAGGTCCTTAACTTTGACTTACAAGTTCAAAAGTTAAGGACGCTTGGTCTTGAAGTTTGAGTTCCAAGTTCAAAAGTTAAGGACATGTAACCTTGAAGTCCTGAACTTAGAGTTCCAAGTTCAAAAGTTAAGTACATGTAGTCCTGAAGTCCTGAACTTAGAGTTATAGGTTAAAAAGTTAAGGACATGTAGTCTTGAAGTCCTGAACTTAGAGTTTCAAGTTCAAAAGTTAAGGACATGTAGTCCCGAGTCCTGAAGTTAAGGACATGAGCAGAAGGGTATTATCGTCCGGGCAGTTAAAATTTATTAAACCAGTGGCTAAAGACTAAAGACATTTAAAACACTGGCGTTAAAATAAAGACATGAGCTGTTAGTGGCTATTTGTGCACATCGCCCACTCCCCTATACACATCGCCCACTCCCCTTTAATTAAATATAACACACCAAGATATGAAAACGGGCAGAATAAAATTATGTGGAGATTAATATGTTTTTTTTTTGGACAGGCTGAAGTTAACTTTGAAAGAAAACTTTTTGTAAGATTGTATTATAGTAATACATAAAATTATGGCTTTTTTAACTCTTGTTGCTTCTGTATACTTTCCTACTGTTAAACAAATACAAGAAAAGTAATAAAACTCTAGCATTTTTTCGTAAAATGGCATACTCTTTATGTGATCCGCCTTCAGTGAAAAAGTCAAATGATTGGTACTGTACTGGATTAAGGGTGTTTTATACATACAAAAAACAGAGTGTGATTAAGGAATATAATGTGCATTCCACTGGATAATCTGAAACTTATTCCGTTTTATTTTTCTGCTCAAAACATATTCATATCAGTAAGCTCATATTTTTGTCAAGGAATTGAGTATTAAGTTACTCCGACTGCAGTAATATATTAATGATTTTCATTCAAAAAGATCGACATAGAATAACCCACAAAGTCTCACAATTAATTCAAATTATATCCCTATTAAATTAAAGATCAAAGATTAAAACTAGAATTGTAGGGGGAACTCTAATGAAGAGAACCCCTCCAAAAATAGGCGTATTCCACTAAATGCAGCGTGCACGGTATTCTTTAGTAAAAGGCGAAAGAATAGTTCGCTTTGTGCTCACTGCGTGGCTGCGTGAGTTTTGCATTGTGCTTAAGTAACGTTTTATATCTAACAAGAAGTTTGGGCTTACACTCAAATCATGTAACTATAAAATAATTTTCCAAAAACTGGAACTTGAGCAAGTTGTGCAAGATCGTGAGCAAGTTGTCAAGTGCCGCACGTGTACTTAGTTTGAGACTAAGGACTTGAAAATAAGCTACCCAATATTTTTGGTTAAGAGTTGGGTAGGGGTTGCGCGAACGCAAGCCCCCAGTGCCACAAATTATGACGTAAGCTCAACCACTTGGGCCGACTTTAGGCAGGCACCCCTCCAAAGTGCAATGAAAGTTACCGGCCCAGGCCATGGGCCTTGCTGATCACCCATTGACCCCGTCCATGGGCCTTGCTGATCACCCATTGACCCCGTCCAAGTAAGTATGTTTCCTTGAAGCTCCTTGTTATGGTTTTATATTCCTCTAGCTTTTGCTTTCCCTTTGCATCAGATGATTAGGGACATCACGCATTTAAGCTTTCTCCATTTATATTCTTAATGAAATAAATATTGTTACTTAATTAAAGTTGTTTTAGATTTATACTAAATGTGAAGCAATTGACGATCATAAGGAGTCAGTAGTGAGTATCTTATTTGTTATTTTGATAGTACTTTGTTCAAAGATACTTATTGTTGTATCCATATATAAACAAAATCCTAACTACTAGCTAAAGAATTGGTCAAAGTAGTAAAATAGTTGGTGGTTAACTTATGCTCTAATACGCCCCCCTCAAGTTAGGCAGTGTGTAGCTACGCCTAGCTTGAATAAGTGTCTGTCAAAGGCTGGCTTTTGGTAGTGCTTTGGTGAGAGTATCCGTGAGCTGATCTGCAGTATGAATATGAACAATGTGAACTTGATTATGTTGGACTTGCTTACGAACAAAGTGAAAGTCCATCGCAATGTGTTTCATGCGGCTATGGAAGACTGGATTTTCGCACAAATAAGTTGCACCAACATTGTCACAGACTGGATTTTCTGCAATATGAATGAACAATGCGAACTTGATTCTGTTGGACTTGCTTGTGAACAAAGTGAAAGTCCACCACAATGTGTTTCATGCGGCTATGGAAGGCTATATTTTAGCAAAATAAGTTGCACCAACATTGTCACAGTAAATGGTTGGTGCTTGTGGAAGTGAAACATGTAGTTCATTTAGCAGATTGTCACCCAATTTCTTTCAGCAAGTGCACTTGAAATCGCTCGATACTCTGCTTCGGTTGATGAGCGAGCAACTATTCTTTGTTTCCTCTGTGACCAACTCAGAAGATTTTTGCCAAAAAACGGTATGTAACCAGTAGTGGAGGCTCGATCACTCGCATCTACAGCCCAATCCGCATCAGAATACATGTGTAGCTTAAAATCATTATCTATTTGAATGCGAAGAAAAAACTGCATTGTTCCTTGAAGATACCTGAGTACTTGTTTGAGTGCTTTCCAGTGTACTTCAGATGGGGAGTGCATAAATTGAGACAATTTGTTCATAGAGAAACTTATGTCTGAATGAGTGAATGACAAGTACTGTAGTTTTCCAAGAACTCTCTTGTAGCAAGTGGCACCAGTTGGTTCCACTCCATCATTTTGTTGAAGCACTTCACTGGAACTCATTGGAGTTTTTGCGGAATTGCAGTCTTTATATTTTCTTCAGAGAGGATTTCACTGATGTAATTGGATTGTGATAGAGTAATTCCATCTGCAACACGAAGCAACTCGACTCCGAGAAAAAAGTTAAGGTTTCCAAGATCCTTATTGGAAAAATGGCCAGCAATACAATAGATAGCCTGATTTACATATGAGTTATGGCTCCCGATGATGATAATATCATCGATATAAACCAACACATACAACACGTTGTTCGACACTTTGCGAATGAAAAGCGATGCATCAGATTCAGACTTGACAAATCCCAAATAGAGAAGGAACGTCTTGAGTTCATTGTACCAGGCCCCAGAAGCTTGCTTGAGTCCGTATATAGCTTTCTTTAGGCGACATATATGTGAGGGGAACTACTCGTCTTCAAAACCCGGAGGTTGGACCATGTAGACTTCTTCTTCTAGGTGACATTGTAAGAACGTGTTGTTGACATCAAGTTGACGTATGGGCCGATTCTGGTGGATAGCAATCGAAAGCACCAAGCTCACAGTAGTCGGTTTGACAATCGGACTAAAAGAAGTGTTAAAGTCAATTCTAGGGCGTTGTGTAAACCTCTTTGCAACAATATGAGCCTTGTAGCGACTGCTTTTCCCATCAGCTTTTCTCTTTAGCATGAATAACCACTTGCAAGAAACAATTTTTTCGGTGGAGTCATGTGGTACCAATTTCCATGTCTGATTATTCAATAATGCATCAAATTCACTTTTCATTGCTCGCTGCCACTTTGGTGTTTGTTAGCTTGTTTAAAACTGGTAGGGATGATGGTGGGGGATAAGTGAGCCATGAAGTCAAGGATTATTTTCGGTTTGTGAGTGTTTTTCTGTGAACGAGTCACAACACGATTTGGAGGAGGGAGAGAAGGTTGTTGTAGTTCTGTGACTGAAAGGGGTTCGAGGGAAGGTTGTGAGGGTTGGAGAGTTGAGGCAGTGGTACAAGAAACAGTGGTTTGGCTAGTAAATGTCATTTTGGTCGTTCTGCGACTATATACAATTGGAAAAGATGGTGATTGAGGTTGTGGGACTGAGGTGAATGGTTGTTGAGTATATATATATAGGTGTTGAGGAAGTGGGTGGTGATAATGTACATAATGATTGTGGAGGAGATGATACATTTGAATTTCTTGGGATAACTACTGTGGATGGCAATGGGGGATAAGATTGGGTATCATTAAGATCAGGATGAACAATAGAATTTGTAAGAGGAGAAGTAGAAGGCGTACCTGTAGTTCCCGATTCTGTTGGAGTGCAGGCAGAGGACACAGTGTCTTTGTGAGTGCCGGTTTTTGTATTTGGGATAAGTATATGGATGGGTAATTCACTTATTATAGGAGGAGAAAAACCAAGAGATTTTGTTGGGTTAGTTTCAGTTATGTTTTCCCACACAAGAGTTTAAAATTTAAGAAAATATTTGAAAAGATATTCTGAAAAGAAAATTTTTTTACATCTCGAGATAAAAATTTTTTGGAAGATTTCCTATCAAAACATTGATGACAATAATAATTTAAAGAATAACCTAAATAAACACAAGGTGTTGACTATGGCTCTAATTTAGTTTTTGAATAGGGATTGAGCCAGGGATAATAGAGACACCCGAAATTTTTTAAAGAATTATAATCTGGATCATTACCAAACAATATTTGAAAAGGTGATTTATTTTGTAAAAGTGAGGTTGGCAAGCGATTTATAAGATAAATCGCATGTTGACCAGCAAAAGACCAAAGAGTCTGTGGAAACGTAGCTTCATGAAGTAAAGCTCTTGCCATTTCAATACTATATTTGTGACGTCTTTCGGCAACAACGACTCCTTGGGGGGGGGGGGGGCGTATGGGGGAGATAAATGATGTTCAATGCCCTGAGAACTTAGGTATGGATCAAAACTTTTATATTCGCCGCCAGCATCTGTTTAGATAGAAAGAATTTTTGTATTGAAACGACGATCCATCAATGCTTGATAATTTTTGAAAAGGTCTTTAACCTCACTTTTATTTTTTAATGTATATAGCCAAGTATTTTTGGTGTATTGATAAAAAAATTGCAGTAGTATGATTTTTTGTCAATCGATAAAACCAGTGATGGACCCCATAAATCACTAAATAATGTTTGAAATGGTTTCGTGCTTGATAAAGTAAGATTCTGAAAAGGATGGCGATGAGACTTATTCGATGAACAATAATAACAAGCTAAAATTTGTCTCGCCAGAATTTATTCAAAACAAAAATTTAAAACTCTTGCATGTGGATGACCCAATCGACGATGCCAAGTGAAAATGGATGTGTTGGTGGAGGCCAAATGCGCTTTAGGAGAAGATATGGAAGGTGAGGTTGGCCACTCATAGAGACTATCTCTACTCCGATCGTGCACCAACACATTCTGCGTTTCCAGGTCCTTCACTAGAAAAAAGAAACGGAAAGAATTCAATAGAGGTTAGGTTATCTTGACAAAATTTAGAGATAGAGAGTAAGTTGCGTTTAATGCTAGGAGCACAGAGAGTGTTAGAGAGTTTAAAAGCATTATTTGATGTATGTAATTGAGTTAAACCAGTGTGCGTTATTGGTATTTTGTTACCATCACCCATAGAGACCTGCTCCATGCCATTGTATTCCTGCAAGTTATGAGGATTATCAATTATGTGGTGAGATGCTCCAGAGTCAAGAATCCAAGGATTTGCTGATGCGTGCAATCCCGAAACATAGTTGGCTTTGGGCTCAAAATGATTGTGAGATATGGATCTACATGTACTTGTAACATGACCTGGCTTGTTTCACAACTAGCAGCGAACACCATCATTAGAGTTGTTGATGTTCGAAGATCGCCCCTGATTTTGTGAATTAAAGCGATTGTTGTATCGCCATTGTTGGTCGCTTCCATTGTTATTTTTGCAGCGACGATTGTTGCGATTGTTCGAGTTTCTAGAAGCATCAGCAGTAATCTGGCTAGGAGCTTTCTTTGACTCTTCATGTTTAAGGAAAAGCTCATGATCAAGAAGCTTCTCATAGAGTTCTTCATACGTAATAGTGGAGCCACGAGCACGAATTGCACCAGAAATCTCACGGAACTCTGGTCCTAGACCATTCAGGATCTTAACAATGAATTCAGAGTTTGTGACAAGGGCACCAGCAATAGAGAGTTCGTCAGCCATGGATCGAATATTTTGAAGATATTCAGTGATTGGTTGGGCGTCTTTTGTGAGTCGCGCAAGTCGATCGCGACTACTAAAAATTTTGGTTTGGGACTTTTTAGCATATGTAGTGTGCAATGCATCCCAGGCTTTTTTGTTGAATCAGCAGCTGCAACATTAGTGGCAATTGTTGGATCAACAGATGCCATAAGTGCATTTTGAATGAGTTGGTCTTGACGAAACCAAAGAGCAAATGCAGGATTGACACTTAGGTAAAATAATTTTCCAAAAACTAGAACGTGAGCAAGTTGTGCAAGATCGTGAGCAAGTTATCAAGTGCCGCACGTGTACTTAGTTTGAGACTAAGGACGTGACAATAAGCTACCCAATATTTTTGGTTAAGAGTTGGGTAGGGGCCGCGCGAACGCAGGCCCCCACTACCACAAATTATGATGTAGGTTAGACCACTTGGGTAAACCTTCGGCGGGCACCCCTCCAAAGTGCAATGGAGGTCACTAGCCTAGGCCATAAGCCTTGTTGATTGCCCATTGAACCCGTCCAGGTAAGTATGTTTCCACGAAGCTCCTCCCAGTGCTTTTATGTCTTTTCAGCTCCTTTAATTCCTTTGTCTCATTCGATGAGGGACATCACACATTTAATCTTTCTCTACTTGTATTCTTAATAAAACAAATATTGTTACTTAATTAAGGATATTTTAAATTTAGACTAAATGTGAAGCAGTTGGCAATCACATGGAGTTATTATCATAGGGATTAACAGCCATAAACCCATGAATCAAATTAATGACTGCCTCAACTCATACAGAAGAAATATGAGACATCAATCTTTGGTAGATGGAGTAGAAGCAGTTGCAATAGTCTATTTTCAAAATTTGTGGCAACCGTAACCTCCAAATCTTGGATCCGCCTCTAGTTGCATGGAAATACACATGTGGCATATCGAAAAAGGGCAGAAACAGCAGCTATACTGCTGGTTCCAAGACCGCAAATGTGATAAACATAGTATCTATCATTGTTGTTTGACCAAAAAGTATAAACTCTGTGTTAAACTAATCAAGTAAAAAGATCAGGGGGATAATACTAGTTAAAGATAATAACCTTGGATCTAAATGGGTTTGTGCAGATAACGTGCGACCATGTAAAAACAGATTTAATGCAATACACATTAAATGTTACAATTGTTAATGGGGTGAGAATAATGATAAGCAATAAATACAATAAATGTCAATAAATGTAAATAGAAAGAATGATTCACCCAATATTGAATGAGTTGGATGATTCCTCTTTCTGACAATGATGCTTCAAATGACTATGGGAATATTGGATACTTTCTTGGATCTGATGTGGTAAATGTAGAATAAACAACAATGTTTGTAGTTTACTAGAGAGTCAACTTTTCAAGAGAGTTCTTATCATATAGAATATTACATGCCCCTCATCTTCTCTCTACCTTTCTATTTATATGGGACATACCCATAATCTGACCTAAAGTACAGACGCAGAGAATATTCAATGGAATATTTTTCTAAATATTTTATTATAAAACCAGCCGTTATTGTTGACTTAAACATTTCACCTCGTCCATAACCAACAGCTTGGCAGTGAATTCCTTTAATCATTTATTTGACCTCAGCTTAATCGCCTCTTAGTAATTTCTCCTCGTGCCGGGTTCCCTTAGTCAGATTTTGATCCATGCAGTTGCCTCATTAAATTTTTCTCTTGATCCCCATGTAATTATATAAAAAGTTAGTCGTGTGTATCTTCTTTAATCTTCTGATAGGTATTTTGTTAAAATAGGTACTTTTGTTGTATTCTTGTAACTATTGAGTGTTAAACTATGTTTAATACATCATTCAACAATCAACCAAAAAATCATAACTCTCAAAAAAATAATTTTGTTCTAAGTGGAATCTGGACTGCCATCCTTCCCGTAAAAAAGAACTAAATTGTGTCATTGTCAGGTTTGGTAAAAAAATACATCAAGTCCTGATATATAGAGAAAGATAAAAAAACAATTTAGTAATCTCATGATTAGTTGGTTGTTAGTTACTAACAACCATTCCTAATGTTAGTTAGTTAGTTAATGACTTCTAAATAGTTGTTAATGGTTAATTAGAAGATATTATATATATATATATATATATATATATATATATATATATAATATATATATATATATATATATTATATTCATGTTTACTACTCTCTTAGTTTCTATCGACATCTCTATCTGTTTCTTCTTCTTTCATCTTTTCTTCATTCTTCTAAATTGGGTTCAACCCAGATATTAGTTCTTGGTATCAGAGCGGGTTCAGCTAATTCAATAGCTAAAGCCTCGGTTCAACTTCTTGTTCACAAAATCGAAATAGTTCTGAATTACAATTCTTCATCAGTTCAGTACTTGAAAATTCTTGATCGCTATGGCTAAAAATGAACAACAAGCGGTTCCCAATGGAGTTCCAACTGTTCCTCCTAGAGTTCCTACTTCAAATCCTAGTCAAGGAGGTTTGCATGTACGCGATTATTGTCATCCGTTGTTTTTAATCCCATCTGATGTTAGTGGCATTCAAATCATTTCGTTTCAACTAACTAGGATTGAAAACTATTCTTTGTGGTTTAGATCTATGAGAATGGCTTTGTTAGAAGGAATAGGTTAGGATTAGTTGATGGTTCCTGTACCAAAGAGAGTTACCCAGAAAAGTTGTGGTATTATTGGGAATGAGTGAATGTTATAGTACTTTCTTGGTTAATTAACTTTGTTAGTAGTGGATTGCTGGGAGGTATAAAGTTGATGGCTAAAGATAGTATAATTTGCATAAAGAAATTTCAATGGTGAGTTAAGGAATAACATTTATCTCTCCATATTTCTCAAGATTAAAAGATTTGTGGGAGGAATTTGAGGCACTGGTCCCCGCGCCTGGGTGTAACTGTCCAAAATCAAGAGAATTTGTAGTTCATTTGCAAAAATTAAAGTTGTTTCAGTTCTTGATGGGATTAAATGATTTCTATGGTCAAGCTAGGAGTCAGATTCTGCTAATGAGTCCAATGCCATCTGTTAATCAAGCATATGCCATGGTGATTAGTTATGAGAGCCAAAAATCAATTGCTAATAATGCTTGCTTACTGGGAGCAAATCCTACGTCTGGAACTAATCAGTATGATGTAGCCATGTATACCAAGACTGGTGGAACTTATTAGAAGACTAGAAACAATTTCAATCTATTCTGTGAAGTGTGCAAAATGAGAGGACATTCTAAAGAAAATTGCTACAAAGTGGTAGGCCATCGTCCTGAATATAGACCAAGGAAAAGGAACACAAATACACACAGTGCCTACAATGTGTTATCTGATATTGACACACAGAGTAATCAGGTGGCTAGAAGCAATTGGAATGAAAACAATTCTCAGAATTCTCAACTAACAAGCAGTGCAATGAGTGTTAACAATCCTCAGAACGTTGGACAAGTAAACAATACTCCTTGGATGGAAAATTGCACTTTCACTAAAGAGCAGTATGACCACATTGTGCAATTACTCAAGAAAGATAATTCAACTTCTACTTCTACCACAGCAACACTAGCAGCTAATGTAGCAGGTATTCCTTGTGCTCTATTAGCCTCTAAAACTCTTCAAGAATGGATCATAGACACAAGAGCTACAAATCATACGGTAGCTGATTTAGAATTGTTAAATAAGGGATCCTTAATACAAACAAATCAGCAAAAGAAAGTACACTTACCTAATGGAGAAACTACTCAAGTTAATCATATTGGAACAAGTGAATTGACAAAACAAGACACTATAACTAATGTGTTCTACATCCCTCAATATAAGTATAATCTCTTATTTGTCTCAAAAATGACAAAAGAACTGAAATGTTTAGTTGCTTTCTTCCCTGATTTTTGTATATTTCAGGAGCTCTTCAGTGGGAGGGTGAAAGTTAGACAATGGTCTATACATTCTTAGTAGACAAAAATTACCAGAAAATAATGCAATTAGTTTAGACACTAAGGAGTCAGAAATCAGTAAAGAAGTTAGTTCAAATGACATTGATCTTTGGCATAGGAGACTTGGACATGTATCTACTACTTTTCTCAAGAAGCTACTATCTGTAAATGCACAAGATATATCTGCTAGATTAGATCTATGTACTACTTGTCCTTGTGCAAAGCAAACTAGAAATTCTTTTGCTGTTAGTAGCATAAGAACATCTATTAGTTTTGAGTTAGTTTATATGGATTTGTGGGGCCCTTATAGAATCCCCACTGTTGATGGTAATAAATTTTTCCTAACTGTAGTAGATGATTTTTCTAGGATGACATGGATTTCTTGTTGAAATTAGAATATAATATGTGTGTGGTTGTACAACAATTTTTTACTTTTGTGAAAACACAATTTGGAGCAATTGTTAAAACAGTTAGAACTGATAATGGCACAGAGTTTGTTAATTCAGTTTGTGAAAATTTCTTTAAGAATCTAGGAGTAATTCATCAAAAGACATGTCCTTATACTCCTCAGCAAAATGGAGTAGTTGAGAGAAATCATAGGCACATCTTAGAGCTCACTAGAGCTATAAGGTTTCAAGAAAACATACCAATCAAACTCTGGGGATATTGTGTGCTTGTTGCAGTATATATTATTAACAAATTGCCTAGTTCTGTAATTGATAATAAGAGTCCTTATGAAAAACTATATAACAGAAAACCTACACTACAACATCTTAAGGTTATAGGTTGTTTATGCTATGCAAAATTGGTTAATCAGAATGATAAACTAATTCCTAGACCAAAACCTTCTATTCACATGGGATATGCTATAGATCAAAAAGGATATGTGTTATATGATCTAATAGATAAAATTCTTTGTAAGCAGAGATCTTCAGTTTAGAGAAGACATATTTCCTTTTAAAAACAAACAAGACAATAACAAATATGTGTTTATCCAACCAAACATAACAGACATACTCTTACATATAACAGATCCAATGCCACAAACTACAACTCTAGAAAGTCACATGTATTCTAATCAACAAGGAAATTCAATTACACCTGAAATCACACAAGAGTTCACACAATATTTTGAACCTAATTCTACAGAAGTTATACAGACTAACAATCAACAAATCTCAGTCTAACAACAAACAGATCAAATTCCACAATCAATTACTAGTCAATCAAATATAAGAAAGTCAGGCAGAGGAACGAAACAACCTATATGGATGAAATATTTTGTGTCACTGATTACACAACAAAATGAACCATATGAAATATCAAAATACTTAACCTATGAACACTTAAGTCCTACATATCAAGCCTACTTAACAGAAACCTCAAATACTATTGAACCAACTCTATATTCTGAAGCTATAAAGGATCCTAAGTGGATAGATGCTATGAAGGCTGAGATTGAAGCACTTCAAAATAATCACACATGGGACATAGTAACTCTGCCTACTAGTAAGACTCATATAGGTTGTAAGTGGATATACAAAATCAAATATAAGACATCTGGTGAAATAGAAAGGTTTAAAGCTAGGTTAGTGGCTGAGGGATTCAGTCAAAAGGAAGGGATATATTATCAAGAAACTTTCTCTCCAGTTATCAAAATGAAAACTGTCAGAACTATATTAGCTATATCTGCTACAAAACACTGGCATATACATCAAATGGATGTATATAATGCATTATTGCAGGGAGATTTACTAGATGATATATATATATATATATATATATATATATATATATATATATATATGGATCTGCCCCAAGGATTCACAAGTCAGGGGAGAATAAAGTATGTAGACTTGTCAAATCCTTATATAGGTTGAAACAAGCTCCTAGGCAATGGAATGCTAAACTAACAGAAGCACTGTTGATACCCAATTTTTCCCGTATATTTCTTATATGCAAAATACTTTTAAAAAAAGTATATATATGCATATGTAAGCATGTCCAAGTATTTTATTATTTTTTCCAATTTTTAAAAGATTTTTAAATCAATTTGTTGCCCTATTTTAATAGTATAAAATTAATAATTATTCCCAAAAAANTTGGCATTTGCTTGAAAGCTAGAATTTCGTCCCGAAGAGCTGCCATATGACTTGGAGAAAAGAACTTGGCAATAAATTGTCTGCCAATTCATCCCATGTGTGAATAGAATGATTTGGAAGCCTTTCTAACCAGTCCAACGCTTTATGCCGAAGAGAAAATGGGAAAAGCCTCAATCTCAATGCATCCTCTGACAAGTTTGTTTGTTTGCTGCCCCAGCTCAGGAATCATTTTGCTATTTTTATAAAATAAAAAGGGAAAAATGGCTATTTAAAAGTTAGCCCTATTTCATTTCAATTTTAGCCCAAATTGACCCCTCATTTAACCCCAATTTTAGTCCCAATTGGACCGGCCCAAACCCTAAATTACCCGACCCCATGACCGAATTAAAATCCGCCCGGCTCCATCTTTTGATCCAGGCCGTTGAACATTTTGATCAACGGCCACGATTCCCCTTGCGTTTTTTAATCTCCCAAACCCCCTAACCCTAATCCATTTCACCTAATCAGCCGCCTTTGAATCCCTTCATCTCTCAAACTCTCTCGAACATTCCTGGAACCCTAATCTTCTCCCACCGTCTTCAACCGTAAAACTTACCGGAAACCATGGCTTCTCAGGCCATGGGGTCCTATACTCACTCCCTATTATTCCTATGTGCTCGATACTTGAAGATTCGAGGCCAGACCTCGAATGTCTTAACTCATATCTTTGCCGATTCAAGGTTTCTGGCCATCTCCCGCCTTGCTCCGGCATATCCTAGTCTTCTGAGTCTGATTACGACCTTCTCCGACTCCGATCGGTGAGCTTTCAAGGCCTTTCTCATTTTTAAGGGTTCTTCTGAAACCCTAATCCTTCGAGGTTTCTGCGATTCTTTTTATATCTATTGTGTATCTATGCTCTACTTAAGTTTTCAAACGATTTCCCCAATTTCTCTTTCAAAATCCCTTTTTTTCGATTTAGGGTTTTCTGAAAATGCTTAAAGTATTTATCTGACTTCCTCTCCCTTTTCTTTTGTGTGTATTTGTCTCTACTGTGTTCTTATGTTCTTTTTTTACCACGTATGTTCTTCTACTGTATTTTCTGTGCTATGTTTTGCTATTTTCTTCCACTATGTGCTGCTATGCTTCGCCTACTGTATTCTTCTACCATGTTCTTACTATTTTTACCTTGTTTAAAGTTTCTTCTAAAAAATCTGCTTAAGCATGTTTTCTTCTACTGTTCTTATTAATCTTTCATCGTTATGTTCCGAACTAATTTCTTCACTCTGGTTCTTTTTGAAACCTTCTACTGGTTTGTATGTTCTCTTATGAGTTTCTGAAAGAAACCCCTGAACTGGTTTCGACTATTTGCCTCCTCACCCCTGTATTTGATTCTAGGCGGAAACCCTAGAATTTGGGGATTCCGCCGAGGTTTGATTATGTGAACTAGGGTTTTGTTTCTTAACCCTTAACTCCTTCAGCCTGACTTTGAGTCTCTGAACTGAGTTTGGACATCTTTTTGTACAACTCCGGACTTTTTGCTAAAACTCTCCTACACTGGAGTTTCTACTAATTTTACAATGGCTTGACAAATTTTTTTCATGTTTAACATTTCTGTATGCTTTTATATGCGAGGATTCTTTCTTCAAAAAAGGGTTTTCAAACTTGTGACTGATTCAAAATTCCTTTTAATAGGTCTAATTCATTGTTTGCTGATTTTCCTTAAGTTAAAACCTTTTCCATCTTTCTGACTTGGTTCATTTATAACAAATCTTTGACCTCTGATTTCTTGACTGTTAGTTGATTTTCTTTCCTTAAATTGTACAACCGTGTATTTCAAAGACCTTGTCCTTAAATGACCTTTATGTATTTGCCCCTAATTTGCTACTTTGCACAAAGGGTCCAATTAATTTTTTTCCTTAATTGGTTTTACCCGTTTGAATCTGAATCTTCTAATTAAGGGAAACCTTGTGTAATTGATTTACAATCAGTCTTCAATTATTTTCTTACCTTATTTTCACATGACTCTCACACTATAAATACATGACCCTCTTTAACACAAAACACACATGATTTAACATACTTTAGACTTCATAATTTCACAATCTCTAACACTTAAAGAATTTTGTCTTCCTGCTTGCACTTTGGCTTTTACAAGACTACTGCTTTTCTTACTTGTTTCCTTGAAACTGGTATGTCCTAATTTTAGTTTCAGCATCACCCCAATGTGTTTACTTTCAGTTTTTACATCCGTGTCTACTTTACTGTCTATGTAAAGTTACAATATTTAATTTAGTATGCCTATGTTCAACTTCCTATTTCTACTGTGAATATTTGCTCCCTATCCCATCACCCCTATGTGTTTGTGAGTGGTGACTTGGGGCATGGCAACCAGAATTGTTGTCCATGAACTGAGTTCTGAACCAACGAGGTCTTAACCTCCAAACAGGCTGGAGGGTATGCGAGCATATCCCATTGCTAGATATGCCCACCAACTTGCTCTTCTTGTGTTCTTGCAAATCTCCACTTCCATATACCCTATGTGCACTGATTTTAAGTCATTCCCTTTCCCCTTTCAGAATTTCACTTCTGCACTCACACTCTCTCTTAGCTTCTAAGTTCTGCGCCTCTTTTGTGAGCCTTGCCTTGGGACCTTGAGTTCCCTCTTAACTTGGACACTTGAGGGCTGGCCCTTCCACACTGCACTATGGCTTAATCCTGTAATGTATTTGGGTGCGAGCACTGCCCGGAGTCCATATGAGGCTCTTAGGGAACTCTGACACACCCAAATGAGAGAAAGACTTTGGATCATTGATCTTTGGAGTTGGTTCTCTCATATTTCAGGCAGGGAGTCTGAATTAGGCTCCCCTTGGTTGTACTTTTAATTTCTGATGTAATTTTGCTTTTCTTATTCCATCTGGGCTGTAATAACTTGTAAAAACTATTAGGGATGGCTAGTGAAAAGGGAGGGGTAACCATGCATGTATATGGGTAGATAACTTGCCTATAGGAATCTCTAGTTCCTGCACTTTTCATCTAGTTATCATACCTATAAGACTTATGCATTTTCATATAGTTACCATGCCTAAAAGACTTGCATTTTCATATAGTTACCATGCCTATAAGACTCTTGCATCTCTCATATAGATACCATGCCTATAAGGAATTCTAGTCTCTCGTATGATACTATGTCGGTAATTACTAAAAAATCTGAATCTTGCATATGCATTTAGAAAAGATGTCTGTAGGCCATCTTGCACATGCATCTGTCACTAGGAAAATGTATTTATAGGCCTCAAATAATCAATCTCATCTAGATGTCATGCCTATAGGATTTCTGCATCTTCAATATGTCTATACAAGTGGCTAAAACTAACAGCGCGTAGAAAGCATGCCTATAGGAATTAATAACCAAGTCTTAAATGTTTCGTCCGCCTATAAGTAACAACGATGTCTATCAATTGCAGAACTTGTAAAATTGGCAACTTTCCCTTAAATCAGCATGTAATCAGTTCATACTCTTATTTCTGAAATCTGTAGATATCATGCCTATAGGTTTTCGTCTATCGCTTAGGCAAGCCTTTAGGGTGAAAGTTAAACTGCACCAGTCTTTATTAATTACAACCAACGGGCAGGTCTACTTCCGACTTTTTATCTGAAAATATGTGATAAATCAGCATGCTTTAACCTTTAAGTTTAATCAGACCCTAATCAGTACGTGCAAGACATGCTAAACTATATGCTCTTTCTTTTATCTAAGGAGGCCTGTCTGAGCCCTATTTGTTTATGTGCTTCCCCCATACTTGTTATAGGTGTTCTTGCTTGTCGCCTTAGTATTTTTTTTCCTTTGAAACTATAAAGGCCAACATCCCTTCCCTTTAAGATTAGTAGTCCTAAATGCCTCCGGGACTGATAGGATTGGGACGGGTAATAACATGCAATAAGTAAAACAAGACCATTCCGCGTTTAATGCCTTAACGGGGTGGGAAAGGGTAGATATGGATATGATGACAACATGATAACACCACGTGTATAAGTGGTTACCGGGTATTGTGTGGGGTGATCAATATTATTTGTAAACCTAGGACCCCCCCCCCCCTCTCTTTTACTTGTTTATTTTCAAATTTGTTCAAACTATTTTTTCTCAAAATTCAGCTTTTCTTTTGTTTCTTTTAACTTCATCTATTTGTAACCATTATGTAAAAATACCCTCTTATTTGAAAGCCCTACTTGTTTACATGTTATTTGTACTTAAAGTCACAACAATAGCTTGGCCGGGAACCACACTAGTGGATTCTGAGGGGTGCCTAACACCTTCCCCTTGGAATAATTTCAAGCCCTTACCCAATCTCTGGTTATCTAAACGAAACCCTTCTTAGTGTCCTAATGCACTTAAATCATTAGGTGGCGACTCTTCAATTCTTTTAAACCCAATTCCCAAAAGGGAACGAGTTGTCCTTCCAAATGTCATAAACCCGATTTCGCGAGAAAAAGGGGGCGCGACAGCATGGCGACTCTGTTGGGCATTTCTTTTAGGCTTTTACCATTTCAAGTTATTACTGTGACTTTACATTTCTTATATGTCTTTACTTGTTTAATCTCTTTAAGCATTTAATTCCCTATGAAACTGACTTGTCTTTTTTTTTCTTTATTTCTTTTACTGCTTTCCTTTATTACAATCCCGTATTATTGTTTAAATTATTGTATTTATTATTATGAACGTGCAAATACGTGGCAACTTGTTTTAATTATTGCATAAGCATGTTTTCGACATCATATTCCACTCGTGCCAAACAAAATACCATACCAACGCTTATGATGAGTGGTTGCGCTCTTCTGACATTATCACCCCCTAAATCCGGCAAAGGCATATTTACAGTAAAACTAGTCGATCAACAGTGTAGTCGACGGTTTCGCGCCTTTCCCTCTTGACTTGTCCGCTCAAGGGTACCAGTCTAATACCCTGTAGAAAACCTTACTCCGTTTAAATTGTGCATGCATCATGGTCAAACCTAGCCGAGTCAGTTATGCTATCTGCATAATGACTCTTTAAGATAGCCTTATCCAAGTCCACCGGGTTTCCTTGAAACCCAAACGGACGCTACCATGTTTTGTGCATTTATTTAGAGAACTAAATGCTTGCTATGCTAATTATTGATATTTAGTAGTCGAGTCTGGTGGGGGTAAGGGCCTAACACTTTGTCTTGCAGAAATATGAGGCACGAAGTCTCCAGATTCGGCATGGTCACCAACATCCACCTGAAATTGCTAAACTGGTAGGAAGATCTTCATTCCAGTGATCAGACTCTTGTCCGGAAATATCTAAGAAATCTACCTTCTCTCCTGGAAATTCAACCCAAGAACAAAATCATAAAAGTTGCCACTCTGTTTTGGGATTGTGATAGGTATGTGTTCCGCTTCAGAGACATTGAGATGGCACCATCGCTCGAGGAAATAGGAGGACTGGCTGGTATACCGTGGGAAACTCCGGGTTTATTGATGCCAAAAAATCGCAAAGGTAGAGGTTTTCTTAAAATGATGGGTCTAAAGAAGAATCCCGACTTGATATGTCTGAAGGAGTCATACATTCCTTCTGACTACTTGTACGAAAGGTACGGTTACAGCAAATCTTACCGTACTTACCCTGATGAGTTTGCCCTTACATCATTGGGGCATATTCACCGAAGGGTCTTTGTCTTCATATTCTGTTTCTTAGGGATGATAGTGTTTCTAATGAAGAAAGCGAGAATCTATACCAGGCTAGCTATGGTCACCAAAACTCTAATGGAGGGAATGGACAGACAACCATTCAGTCTTGTA
Organism: Nicotiana attenuata; assembly: GCF_001879085.1. Classification (NCBI taxonomy): domain Eukaryota; kingdom Viridiplantae; phylum Streptophyta; class Magnoliopsida; order Solanales; family Solanaceae; genus Nicotiana; species Nicotiana attenuata. The sequence goes on from NW_017670312.1 coordinate 675,159, forward strand.
CCAATGATCATTGCAGAAATATACCGAACCCTAGAAAGGTGTCAACAGGGGGCCAAACACTTTGAGGGTTGTAATGTGCTACTTCAACTTTGGCTCATGGAACATCTTCAAAAGGGTGAGTACCGACAGGAAATCCGTCGAAGGGACTGGGACGATCATATTGCTTTCCATCACCCAAGGCGAATGAACTACATGCCCAACATGTTCGCCCAACCGGAGAATGCTGGAGAATAGGTCAAACTCTTCAAAAATCTGACTGAGGACCAAGTACAATGGATGTTCGAGTGGTTCCCTACTGAAGAATTCATCGTTCGATCCAGGGATGCGCCATTTCTGATACTAATTGGTTTGAGGGGGACCAACCCTTATGTCCCTATCCAAGTTATGAGATAGGCTGGTAGGAAGCAGGTTATACCAAGGGTCGACAAGATGATTCACTTCCGGGCTGACTTCCAGAATGACGATAGCCCTTACAGGTGCCAGGCTCAGCATATGTGGCATTGCAAGATTGTCTTGGAAAAGGACACCATTGAACCAGACAGATACCACGCAGGTTGAGCTCCCTATTACTTAGGCTGGTTAGAGGATAATCACAATGGCTGGGTCAACCGGGGTTCGTTCAAGTACAACCATCTGTGAAAGAGAATCCAAGAATGCAAAAACGAGTTCCGTGAGATACAGGAACCCAATCAAAAACTAATCGAAGAGTGGAAGGATATGGCTGTCAGCGCCAACAAGCGATTGGTCTATCTGGAGTGAGGTATAGTAGAGTTGGAAAGAAGTCTCTGATGAGGGTCGAAGATTACCAGACTGCTGAAGGAAATGAAGGCGGACACTTGGCCAGAGCCTACTTGCTGTTGGGACTGCGCAAGCTAGGGAAGCTGTTCGATGGAGCCAATGATGCCGAGTCTGGGGAAGGTCCTTCAGGGAAAAAATAGATAGGAATCTTCTCTTTTGCTTTAAATGAATGTAATAAGGCCAATGGCCATTAGTGATTTTTAATTTCTTGTTATTTTAGTGTCGTTTTGGGATTCATTTACCGTTTATCAATAAAATGAGGCATTAAGCATTTTAAGTTCTCCGAATTAACTTGTCGCTAGGCCTACCTTGGGCACAACGAGGTCCCTAAAATTAGGACGTGCTTTATATTTCAAGCACCACGTGTTTAAATACTGCGACAATTTTTCTCATGATCCTCACTGACTTGTTACCTTTTGTTTTTTGCTTTTGTTTATTCCCCTCCCCAAAGGTTAGTCGTGTACTCTGGCATCGTCATCATATTCCACAAGATCCAAGGGCCCTCCACCCACTCCTCCTCCCGGTCCTGTCAGAAACAGGAACAAAGGAAAGATGGAAGATTTGAGAACCACCAGAAAGGAAAACTCAGTTGAATGGGCAGAGATCACTAAGGGTACTCACGTTTCTAAGAAAAGTACGTCCCAACTCGAGCAGAAACTGTTGAAATTTCAGGAGGACCTTGATCAAGTTTGGAACTTGGAAAGCTTGTCATTCTCCCTAACCACCCCATATATCAATTTTCCAAGCACTCAGAACCCCACGCCTCCACAAAACATCCCAAAACCACAAAACCATCCCGCTCCTCTCCACCACTGCAATATTTGCCATACTTCCAACAATACTCCACTACTCATCCCGGAACCTTTGAACTCCACGAATGACCATTTCCATACTCATCATAACACCCCCATCTATGTGGAAACTATGCCACACTCACTCAACCCATTTCAGGCACACACGAGTCGGATGATAAGACTCACTCATCAAGAATCTGGCAGAAGAATTCACGAAACTGACTAGCCGAATCCAGGGCGTTGAAGGTAGTAAGGGAATCGAGGGGCTAAACTATGAAGATCTGTGCATACAGTCCGATGTCGAACTGCCCGAGGGGTACAAACCTCCTAAGTTCAAAATGTTTGATGGCACAGGGGATCCCAGGGTCCACTTGAGAACATATTGTGACAAGCTGGTCGGAGTGGGAAGAGATGAGAGAATCCGCATAAAGCTTTTCATGAGGAGCTTGAAGGGAGACGCCTTATCTTGGTACATTAGCCAGGATCCGAAGAAGTGGTCAAGATCGGTAAGCATGTCGTCTGATTTTATGGACAGATTCAGGTTCAACACGGAGAATGCACCAGATTTGTTCTATATCCAAACTTGAAGAAGAAACACACTGAAACCTTCCGCGAGTATGCTACTCGATGGAGATCAGAAGCTGCTAGGTCAGACCTGCTTTGAAGGAAGAGCAAAAAACGTTCGGGGCCAAGACCCATAGTACTATGAAAGGCTGATGCTGATCGAGAATTACAAGTTTTCTGACATCATCAAACTATGAGAGAGGATCGAAGAAGGCATCAAGAGTGGTATGGTTACGAACTTTGAAGCCTTGCAAGCTACCAATAAGGCTTTACAGTTTGGCGGTGCATCCAAGAAAAGGGACGTGGGTGATGTAATGGTTGCACAGAGGACCAAATCCCTTATCAAGTACCAAACATACCCGATGCCTCCAATCACATATCAGCCTACCCCAAATTATCAAGCACCCTCACCCACTAACCAAACTCCTCCACCCACTTATCAGTCACCTCCACCATATCAGCCTACTTCACCCAAATACTCCCAACCAGCACACGATTACCAAGCATACAACACCCAACCATTCCACTATCAATCACCTCCCCACGTCAAAACTTCCCTAGACCTGGGCCAAATTTTGACCGCAGGCCTCCCAAACAGTATACCGCCATCGCTGAACCAATTGACCAGCTGTACGAAAGACTTAGAGTTGCTGGTTATGTCACCCCTATCCTGCCATAACTCCAGAAAACCCTTATCTATGGGTTAATCCAAATAAAACCTGTGCATACCATTCCGACATAAAGGGACATACCATTGATGAATGCCGCTCTCTGAAGGATAAGATCCAAACTTTGATTGACAACAAGATCATTGTAGCAAAGGAGCCTGCTCCGAATGTCTGCAATAACCCTCTGCCATACCACAAGGGCGGGGGTGTCCACATGATCGAGATAGAGGATGACTGGGACCCCAAGGGATCAATCGGGTTATTCACAGAAAGCGACAATCCAAAGAAGCCAGTAGTCACCCTTAATCCAATTGTGGTCCAGATTCAGCATTCTGGGGACGCCGAGGTAAACATGTCCATGCCACTCCAGTTTGAAGCACCATCCTCTGCAAAGATGCCAGCACCAATCGAGGTCGAGTTTATGTCACCAGCAAACATATATACACCATTTGAAGTAGTAGTCTTACCGTCTAAGGGGCCTGCTCCGATCGGAGTAAAGATAGCCACGCCAATCCTAGTGACAATGTCGGCAGTAACACTATTCCATACAAAGATCATACCTTGGGACTACACAACTGAGGCAAAAAGGAAAGGCAAGGTCAAGTTCAGGAAAGCCGTTGCGGTTCAGGACATGACAAGAACCGGTAGGGTTTATACTCCGGAACACTTGGATGAGTCAAGCAAGCAGGCCTCTGTTAGGCCAACTATCATTGAGACTGGGCCCGACAATCTCCAAAAAAAGATACAGGCCAAAGAATACTCAGTCATTGATCAACTGAACAAAACACCAGCACAAATTTCTATCCTTGCTTTGCTATAAAGTTCCGATGCACACAAGAATGCCTTAATAAGAGTGTTGAGTGAGGCATATGTACCCAGTAACATCACCGACGGAGAGATGACTAACATGGTAGGGCAGGTGTTGGAAAGTCACAAAATCACTTTTCATGAAGATGAGCTGCCGCCAGAGGGGTTGAGTCACAACAAGGCATTGCACATCACCGTGCAGTGCGAAGATTATTTTATTACAAGGATCGTGGTTGATGGGGGGTCCAGTCTTAACATTTGTCCGTTGGTAACACTCAAGACATTAGGAAAGGGGCTGCATGAGATCAAGGATGGGGCCATCAACGTCAAAGCTTTCGACGGTTCTCAAAGGTCTACTATTGAGGAAATTAGCTTGTGTTTGCAAATGGGGCCCACTTGATTCGATGTTGACTTTCAAGTGATAGACGTGTCAGCGTCCTACAATCTGTTGTTGGGACAACCATGGATTCACGCCGCTTGGGCCGTAGCGTCAACACTACATCAGGCAGCGAAGTTCGAGTGGAATCACCAAGAGGTAATCATTCATGGCGACGGTAGCAATCCCATATACAGTCACTAGACCATCCCAGCAATTGGAGGAAGAGGAAGGATAGGCGGAGAAACTTACCACCATATAGAGCGAGTCAACGCCGTTGACAAGGACAAATACCCTGTTTGGAACAGACTTTCCAGCCAGCCAAAGTCATTTACGGGTCAAAAGAGGAAGAAGCACTGGCAGTAGTGAGGAATTTGTTCTTAGAAGACGATGATATGGATTGATGTGTCATTTTCGAGGAGGAGGGGGACTAAGGCCCTTCCATACAGGCTGTAAGCGGCGGAAGGCACGCCGTCCAAAACCGTAAACGGTACGTAACTTAGTAACCGAACCCACGAGACCCGGGCCGGACGGCCGTCCGGGGTACGGGTCGAACGGANTTTTACTAGTCTACTTTCCTTTCACATTTTATTTTTGCAAGAAAGAGCCCTGATGTTCAAAAATAGTTATGCAATTTATCAGAGCATTTCAGTTTTCTTATAAATCTTGCTCTTATTATTTTCTCTCATACTTTACTTATACAGCATTACTATTACTTATCTTGATGAGCCAATGACTGTGACATGTAACGAGACAACGCAACAAACGGACATAGATTCAGAGAAAGATGATATACCAGAGGAAATCATTAAAGAAGTTGAGAATTTTGAGAACAAACCTAAGTCCAACTTGGACGAGACTGAGATTGTTAACCTTGGAGATGCAGAAATCGTCAAAGAAACATGGATCAACGTTCATTTATCACCGTCAGAAAAGAAAGGATATACAGAATTTCTAAGGGAGTATGAGGACATATTTGCCTGGTCGTACGACGACATGACTGGTCTGAGTACATCTATTGTGGCTCACAAATTGCCAACTGATCCAACATGTCCGCCGGTGAAACAGAAGCTCAGAAAGTGCAAGCCAGATATGAGTCTGAAAATCAAGGAAGAAGTCACTAAGCAGGTCAAATCTAAGGTCCTCAGGGTAATAGAGTATCCAACACGGTTAGCCAACATTGTGCCAGTGCCAAAGAAGGACGGGAGGGTTAGAGTCTGTGTCGACTACGGGATCTCAACCAGGCCAGTCCAAAAGATGAATTCCCCTAGCCAAACATACACATCTTGATTGACATTTGCGCCAAGCACGAGTTGTAGTCATTCGTGGATTGCTTCACTGGGTATCATCAGATTTGGATGGATGAAGAAGATGCTGAAAAAATGGCTTTCATTACGCCGTGGGGAATGTACTGTTACAAGATGATGCCATTCGGGTTAAAGAATGTAGGGGCCACCTACATGAGTGCCATGATTACCATTTTCCATGATATGATACATAAGAAGATCGAAGTATATGTGGGTGACATCATCATCGAGTCCAAGAAAGCCATTGATCACATGGAAGATCTGAAGAAGTTTTTCAACAAAATGAGAAGGTACAACCTGAAACTTAATCCCGCAAAGTGTGCATTCGGGGTTCCAGCTGGAAAATTTCTTGGGTTTATTGTGAGTCGTCGGGGAATAGAACTGGATCCATCAAAGATTAAAGCGATTCAAGAATTTCCACCGCCAAAGAACAAGAAGGATGTAATGAGTTTCTTGGGGAGACTTAACTACATCAGCCGGTTCATAGCCCAATCTACGGTTATTTGTGAGCTGATCATCAAAATATTGAAGAAGGATGCCGCCACAAAATGGACCGATGAATGCCAAAAGCTTTCAACAGAATCAAAGAATACTTATCAACACCACCAGTATTGGTCCCGCCTGAGCCATGTAGACCTTTGCTACTCTACATCGCAGTATTAGATGGTGCCTTCGAATGCGTCCTAGGGCAACATGATGAAACAGGGAAGAAGGAGCAAGCCATTTATTATCTCAGTAAGAAGTTCACCCTATACGAGGCCCGGTATTCTCTGTTAGAACGCACCTACTTTTGAAGTACGTCCTTCAAAAGCCCATGCAAACTGGCAAGCTAGCCAAGTGGCAAATCCTGTTGAGTCAATTTGACATTGTCTACATAACTCAGAATGATATCAACGGACAGGCATTGGCAGATCACCTTGCTGAAAACCCCGTAGATTGAGAATACGAACCCCTAAAGACGTATTTTCTTGACGAAGATGTATCATTCATAGGAGAAGATATTGCAGAATCCTATGATGGTTGGAGGATGTTCTTCGATGGAGCAGCAAATTTCAAAGGAGTTGGCATAGGAGCAGTCTTAGTGTCAGAAACTGGTCAGCATTATCCGGTGTCTCCCAAACTCAGGTTCCCGTGCACCAACAACATGGTTGAATACGAATCCTGCATCTTAAGGCTCAAGATGGCCAATGACATGAATATCCAAGAGTTGCTAGTAATTGGGGACTCAGTCCTACTTATACATCATGATACGAGGATAATGGGCAACCAAGAATTCCAAGATACTCCCTTATCTGTACCATGTGCAGGAGTTGAGAAAGAGGTTCATAAAGACAAAGTTCCAGCGTGTTCCAAGAATTCAGAATGAGTTCGCCGATGCATTAGCCACCCTATCATCTATGATACAGCATCCAGATACGAACTTCATCGATCCTACTCCGGTGAAGATCTATGATCAGCCAGCTTACTGTGCTTATGTCGAGGAAGAAGCGGATGGGAGGCCTTGGTTTCATGACATCAAGGAATATTTGGCAAAAGGAGAATACCCAGAGGTTGCAAATGCTACTCAAAAGCGCACACTTTGAAGGTTGTCCAACAATTTCTTTTACAGTGGAGAAATCCTGTATAGGAGGACTCCGGATCTGGGATTACTAAGGTGTGTCGATGCAAGGGAAGCGTCCAAACTGCTAGAGGAAATTTATGCCTGGACCTGTGGTCCGCATATGAACGGTTTTGTCTTAGCAAAAAAGATCTTCCGTGCTGGTTATTTTTTGATGACAATGGAAACAGACTGCATCCAATATGTCTGGAAATACCACCGCTGTCAGATACATGCAGACATGATAAAGGTACCTTCAAATGAGCTTAATGCAACAAGCTCACCATGGTCGTTCATCGCGTGGGGAATGGATGTTATCGGACCAATAGAACCTGCCGCTTCCAACGGGCACAGATTCATCCTAGTGGCAATTGATTATTTCACCAAATGGGTCGAAGCAGCATCTCACAAAGAAGTAACTAAGAAAGTCGTGGCAGATTTTGTCCGCGACCGCATTGTTTGCCGATTCGGGATTCCAGAATCAATCACCACTGATAACGGTTCCAACCTCAACAGTGACTTAATGAAAGCTATGTGTGAGACCTTCAAGATCAGACACAAGAATTCAACATCCTACCGACCTCAGATGAATGGAGCCGTAGAAGCCGCCAATAAGAATATCCAAAAGACTCTAAGGAAGATGATAGAGAAGCATAAGCAATGGCATGAAAAGCTATCGTTCGCTCTATTGAGGTATCGCACCACAGTCCGAACGTCAACTGGGGCAACCCCCTACATGCTGGCATATGGTACAAAAGCCGCCATTCCCACCGAAGTAGAAATTCCTTCCTTAAGGATCATACAAGAAGCTGAGCTCGACGACGCAGAATGGGTAAAAGGTCGCTACATCTTATAGATGGTAAAAGAATGAATGCAGTTTGCCACGGTCATCTTTATCAGAATAGAATGTCCAGAGCCTTCAACAAGAGAGTCAAGCCGAGACGATTCACACCGGGGCAGCTGGTATTAAAGAAAATTTTCCCGCATCAAGATGAAGACAAAGGTAAATTCTCTGCCAATTGGCAGGGTCCATACATGGTTCATCGGGTTCTAACAGGAGGAGCCCTTATACTTTTAGAAATGGATGGAGAAGTTTGGCCAAAACCAATCAATTCAGATGCAGTCAAGCGCTACTACGTATAATCTTATTATTTCCTAAATGATGTAATTTGAACTACGTCTGACCCGATTCCCGTTTAAGAGGGGATATGTAGGCAGCCTTACGGGTTCGGACACAATTCAATAAAAATTTCATTTCCCCCCGCAATTGGAAACTGGGGCAGAATTTTGAGGAGGACCATCAAAATTCCGAAGTAACTTCAGCCGATCACTGCAAGCAACCGTCAGAAGTATCAACCCATTAAACTGGGCAAAATTTTGAGGAGGACCCTCAAAATTCCGAAGCAAGAGAGGTTGCAATGTCCTGAACCACGTCACAGTCGTCAGATCATTTAAAAATTATTTCTTAAATATATACTTATGTCATATCTTTACAAACTCATGCATGTTTATTATCTAATTCACTTTGTTTAGCAACGTTAACCCAATGATACATACTGTGTCATCAGACAAAAACCGAACAAGGCAAGCAAAGTCAGCGGGGACACGAACTAACCTTTCCCCTTTACAAAACTCACGATTTTTCTTTGGCTGCAGGCACCCAAGTCGCAAAATCATATTATACACTTATACTGTTCAGGAATACAACTCTCAGAACTGTCACACCTATTCACAGTTGCTATCCACATACAGTACCCCAGCAGCCACGATATCGCAATCAACTATCAGCTAAGAAATTTTATTACTATTCACCTTTTATTTCCTAAGGCTACCATTCTGCCTTCCGAGACTAAGCTCTGTCTCCATCTGTATTCCTTGTATAAGGCTGTCATTCTGCCTTCCGAGACTAAGCACTGTCTCCATCTACATTCGTGCATTGCATAACGCTAGCATTCTGCCTTCCGAGACTAAGCTCTGTCTCCATCTGCATTTCCTGCATTGCATAAGGTTACCATTCTGCCTTCCGAGACTAAGCTCCATTTCCATCTGCATTTCCTGCATTGCATAAGGCTACCATTCTGCCTTCCGAGACTAAGTTCTGTCTCCATCTGTATTCTTGCATTGCATAAGGCTACTATGACGACCCGACCCGTCGTCTCATGTGTTACAGCCCCGTTTTCCCCATTTATTGCTCTTTCATATTTTATTATCAGCAACGGGTGAGTTAGAGTTGAATTGAATTGGTTTGGATAGGAAATGAGACACTTAGTCTCTTTAAGGAAGGTTTGATTTGGGAAAAGTCAACCGAACGTTGACTTATTAGTTAGAAGGCTCGGATGTGATTTCCGGTGATTTGGTTAGCTTTGGGAGGTGATTTGTGGCTTAGGAGTGCGATCGAAATTGATTTTGGAGGCCCGGTGTAGAATTAGGCTTGAATTAGCGAGGTTAGTATTTTGGCGAATTCCGGTGGATGGGTGAGAATTTGATCCGGGGGTCAGAATGGAATTCTGAGAGTTGCTGTAGCTTCGTTAAATGATTTTGGATATGTGTGCAAATTTTCAGGTCATTCGGACACCGTTTGGTCGGGTTTTTGATCGAAAGTGCATTTCGGAAATTCTTGAAGAACTTAGGCTTGAATCCGATGTGAATTGATGATTTTAGTGTTGTTAGGTGTGTTTTGATGATTGGAGCAAGTTCGCATGATGTTTTAAGACATGTTGGTGCTTTTGGTTGAGGTTCCGGGGGCCTCGGGGTGATTTCGGATGGCTATCGGGATGAAATTCAAGTTGAGGAAATGGCAGATCTTGCTGGTATCTGGTATGTTCGCTTCTGCGGAAATGGACCGCATAAGCGGTTCCGCAGAAGCGTAATCTTGGTCGCAAAAGCGGTCTGGAGTGGAGTTGGGCAGTTCCGCAGAAGCGGAACACTTTTCGCTTAAGCGAGTCCGCAGAAGCGGACAGGCGGTCGCAGAAGCGGGTTTGGCCAGGAGGTGAGCTTCCGCAGAAGCGGAAATTTGCGTCACAGAAGCGGCGCTTGAGTTGTAATGAAATTCCGCATAAGCGGACAAAAACCGCAGAAGCGGTTGCGCGGAAGCGGGCGTGGGGACCGCAGAAGCGGAAACCCCTGAAGCCAGTAGGAGTTTTATATTCATTGTTGTTCCGCGAGGGTTATGTTATTTCCACCATTTTTAAGCGAGCTTGAGAGCTATTGGACGGAATTGAAGGGGGATTTCGACTGGTAATTAATGGAGGTAAGATTTCTGAACCTAAAACATGATTAGTATGTGAAATTAACCTAGAAATTCATGGAATTAAGCCTTAAATTGATGAACTAGGGCTTGGGATTTTGATATTTCAAATTGGGATTTGATAGGTCATTTGAGCTCGGATTTGGGAGTTCTTGGTATGTATGAACTCGTGGCGAGACGAGGAATCCAGTAATGTGAGTTTTGTATTTTTTTCGAGAAGCGGGCCCGTGGCTCGGGTTTTGCTAGTTTCGAGATTCTTGCTAATTTTCGATTATTTTCGATTGGGTATTGTTCCCTTAGCCTATTGTGATGTATTCGCTCTGATTTTGGTTAGATTCGACGCGTATGGTGGCCGATTCGAGGGGAAAAGGCGTCGCGAGCTAGGGATTTCACCGGTTCGAGGTGAGTAATACTTGTAAATGATATCCTGAGGGTTTGAAACCCCGGATTTGCACATCATAGTGCTGTATTGTGGTGTCTTGCACGCCAGGTATGAGCATGGGGTAGAGCACCGTTGGGGATTGTGACTTGGTCCGTCCCGGTTGTTGGTTTTACTGCGTAATTGACTGAAACCTACTTGATGCTATCGTGATTTGGGTTGATTGCCATATTTTGGGCTTCGTGCCGATTATTTGAATCCTTTAGGGATTATTATCACTGTTTTCATGACGCTTAGCATATTAAATAATTTCAGTCCTGAGTTAAACCCTGTTTTATGCAGTCATATTGCTAAAGTTTAAAGACTTAAATTGCATTTTTCCGATGTTTTGAGTTAAAAGATATTACTTGACATTGCCCGAGTGGCTCATTTGCATGTTCTGGACTGAGGATGGATCGGGCTGCACACCGCAGCGATGCTATGATGATATTGCGCTTGGGCTGTAGAAGCCCCTCCGGAGTCTGAACCCCCACAGTGAGCGCGAGTACCCAAATGGATCGGGCTGCACGCCGCAGCGTTCATATGCATTGCATTGCATTCATGCATTGGTTCCTGTTTGTAATACGTGTCATGACATTCAACACTCTCATTTCATTGGCATTCATGCTACATCTTGCACTGTTTACCAGATGCCCTGGTGTTAATTATTAGTGGAGTGCTGTGCCCGAGGGGCTGACTTATGTGCGGACTTGCACTATCTGATTACGTATTCATTTGCTTGACTGTTGGAAAAGGATATTTTCAAAAGAGATTTTTAAACTGAGCCAGATATTTTCTAAAGGATTTTTCACGGTTTTACTTTTTTCTCAAAGGGTTGCACTGTCCTATATAGCATGATGGAGTGCCCTTACGTGATTTCTTGCCTCTCAGTTATTATTTACTCTTATTACCACTGAGTTGGAAGTACTCACTTTACTCCCTGCACCTCGCGTACAGTTGCAGGTATTGTTCACCCGGTAGCGGGTGATTAGCGGACTGAAGGTAATACTAATGTAGCTGAGCAAGGTGACCGCATGCGTTCGCGGCACCGGACTTCATCTTTTGGTTTCCAGATTTCATTTTATATATATATGACCCTGTAGTTGTGTTCCGAATTCATAGATGCTCGTGACTTGTGACACCCCGGTCGGGTTATGTGGGGTTGAAAATACTGATTATTATGGCCGTTAAGTTGTATTATTCTATTCACTTATGTTTAGTAACTGTTAAAGAAATGATTTGGGGTTAGTTGGCTGGCCTTGTCTTCACGAGGGGCGCCACCACGATCGGGTATGGGAATTGGGTCGTGACAGCTACCATTCTGCCTTCCGAGGTTAAGCTCTACCTCCATCTGCATGGCTGAAATATCACCACATTTATTTATGTCTTCCATCGACTGAAAGATCGCCACCTTTATTTATGTCCTGCATCGGCTGAAAGATCGCCATCTTTATTTACGCTTTCATGGGCTGAAAGATCGCAACCTATTGCATTGCATGGGCTGAAAGATCGCCAAATTGTCTAAAGGCATCATTGTTCGGAGGCACCATTTGCATAGCCCGAAAACGCCATGCTATGGCCTGAGGACCCCTTTTAATCTCTTGCATATCATTATTCAAGGAATCATGGTTTGGAGGCATCATTCTCATAGCCCGACAACTTCATTTCATAGCCTGCAAATCCTTTATTATTATGCTTCATGGCCCAGGACATCATGGTCTAAGGACGTCATCCTAACCGTCTGAAGATAGCATTCATGGTCCGATGGGAATTTGCATCACGTTTAATTTTTTGCACGATATATGCTTGTATTTTTTATTTGCAGGTAAACCGACTAGCAACGGCCGTCTCAGCAGGAGTGATCCCACTCTAGTTCCCGCAGCCCTATCAGACTTTAACCATCCATCCCAACCTGAATATTGCGTCCGTTCTTGAGAAATCTCCATTGGCATATTCCGCTGACGGATCCTGAACTACGTATGGCCTGATTCCTGTAAGACCAGGGATATGTAGGTAGCTCAGGAACCAGAGCACGGTCAACCTCTTCAAACCATTTTACTCGATCAAAATTGGCCATCGTATCTTTACCCGACAACTCTTTCATCCTTCTCGAGTAAAGAGGGACAACTATTGATACCTAATTTTTTTCCGTATATTTCTTATATGCAAAATACTTTCAAAAAAAAGTATATATATGCATATGTAAGCATGTCCAAGTGTTTTATTATTTTTTCCAATATTAAAAAGACTTTAAAACCAATTTGTTGCCCTATTTTAACTGTATAAAGTACATAATTATTCCCAATAAATTATTATTTTGTCAATTCAGTTATTTTATTCTCATATTTATACCAAACTATAGCCCAGGTAATTTTTGCACATTTTTATAAATTAATTTGGCATTTTTAGAGCTAATTGCATTTAATTGCAATATTAGCCCATTTTAAGAATTAATTGGGTTTATAATTACAAATTTGATTTCAGTATTTTTAAACTAATATTTATATACTATTAATTAATTTAGCACCTTTAATTTATTTTCAGAAATCATTTTGCTATTTTTATAAAATAAAAAGGGAAAAGTGGCTATTTAAAAGTTAGCCCTATTTCAATTCAATTTTAGCCCAAATTGACCCCTCATTTAACCCCAATTTCAGTCCCAATCGGACCGGCCCAAACCTTAAATTACCCGACCCCATGACCCAATTAAAAACCCGCCCGGCTCCATCTTTTGATCCAACTTTTTTTAATCTCTCAAACCCCCTAACCCTAAGCCATTTCACCTAATCAGCCGCCTTTGAATCCCTTCATCTCTCAAACTCTCTCGAACATTCCTGGAACCTTAATCGTCTCCCACCGTCTTCAACCGTAAAACTCACTGGAAACCATGGCTTCTCAGGCCATGGGGGTCCTATACTCACTTCCTATTACTCCTATGTGCTCGATATTTGAAGATTCGAGGCTAGACCTCGAAGGTCTTTACTCAGATCTTTGCCGATTCAAGGTTTCTGGCCATCTCAGGCCTTTCTCCGGCGTATCCTAGTCTTCTGAGTCTGATTACGACCTTCTTCGACTCCGATCGGTGAACTTTCAAGGCCTTTCTCATTTTCTAGGGTTCTTCTGAAACCCTAATCCTTCGAGGTTTCTCCGATTCTTTTTATATCTGTTGTGTATCTATGCTCTACTTAAGTTTTCAAACTATTTCCCAAATTTCTCTATCAAAATTACTTTCAAAATCTCTTCTTTTTTGATTTAGGGTTTTTTGAAAATGCTTAAAGTGTTTATCTGACTTCCTCTCCCTTTTTTTGTGTATTTGTCTCTACTGTGTTCTTATGTTCTTCTTTTACCACGTATGTTATTCTACTGTATTTTCTATGCTATGTTCAGCTATTTTCTTCCACTATGTGCTGCTATGTTTCGCCTACTGTATTCTTCTACCATGTTCTTAAGTGTTCTTACTATTTTTACCTTGTTTAAAGTTTCTTCTAAAAAATCTGCTTAAGGATGTTTTCTTCTGCTGTTCTTGTTAATATTTCATCATGGTTTTCCCAACTAATTTCTTCACTCTGGTTTGTTTTGAAACCTTCTACCGGTTTGCATGTTCTCTTATGAGTTTCTGAAAGAAACCCCTGAGCTGGTTTCGACTATTTGCCTCCTCACCCCTGTATTTGATTCTAGGTGGAAACCCTAGAATTTGGGGATTCCGCCGAGGTTTGATTATGTGAACTAGGGTTATGTTTTTTAACCCTTAACTCCTTCAGCCCGACTTTGAGTCTCTGAACTGAGTTTGGACATTTTATTGTACAACTCTAGACTATTTGCTAAAACTCTCCTACACCGGAGTTTCTACAGATTTTACAATGGCTCGACAAATTTCTTTCATGTTTAACGTGTTTGTATGCTTTTATATTTGAGGATTCTTTCTTCAAAAAAGGGTTTTCAAACTTGTGATTGATTCAGAATTCCTTTTAATAGGTCTAATAGATTGTTTGCTGATTTTCCTTAGGTTAAAACCTTTTCCATCTTTCCGACTTGGTTCATTCATAACAAATCTTTGACCTCTGATTTCTTGACTGTTAGTTGATTTTCTTTCCTTAAAATGTACAACCGTGTATTTCAAAGACCTTGTCCTTAAATGACCTTTATGTTTTTGCCCCTAATTTGCTACTTTGCACAAAGGGTTTGATTAATTTCTTTCCTTAATTGGTTTTACCCGTTTGAATCTGAATCCCTTAAGTAAGGAAAACCTTGTGTAATTGATTTACAATCAGTCTTCAATTATTTTCTTACCTTATTTTCTCATGATTCTCACACTATAAATACATTACCCTCTTTAACACAAAACACACATGATTTAACTTACTTCAGACTTCATAATTTCACAATATCTAACACTTAAAGTATTCTGTCTTCCTGCTTGCATTTTGGCTTTTACAAGACTACTCTTTTTCTTACTTGTTTCCTTGAAACTTGTATGTCCTAATTTTAGTTTCAGCATCACCCCAATGTGTTTACTTTCAATTCTTACATCCGTGTCTACTTTACTGTCTATGTAAAGTTCAATATTTAATTTAGTATGCCTATGTTCTACTGCGTATTTCTACGGTGAATATTTGCTCCCTATCCCATCACCCCTATGTGTTTGTGAGTGGTGACTTGGGGCATGGCAACCGGAATTGTTGTCCATGAACTGAGTTCTGAACCAATGAGGTCTTAACCTCCAAACAAGCTGGAGGGTATGCGAGCATATCCCATTGCTAGATATGCCCACCAACTTGCTCTTCTTGTGTTCTTGCAAATCTCCACTTCCATATACCCTATGTGCACTGATTTTAAGTTATTCCCTTTTCCCTTTCCCCTTTCAGAATTTCACTTCTGCACTCACACTCTCTCTTAGCTTCTAAGTTCTGCCCCTCTCTTGTGAGCCTTGCCTTGGGACCTTGAGTTCCCTCTGAACTTGAACACTTGAGGGCTGGCCCTTCCACACTGCACTATGGGTTAATCCTGTAATGCATTTGGGTGTGAGCACTACCCAGAGTCCATATGAGACTCTTAGGGAACTCTGACACACCCAAATGAGAGAAAGGCTTTAGATCATTGATCTTTGGAGTTGGTTCATCTCATATTTCAGGCAGAGAGTCTAAATTAGGCTCCCCTTGTACTTTTAATTTCTGATGTAATTTTGCTTTTCTTATTCCATTTTGGGCTGTAATAACTTGTAAAAACTATTGGGGATGGCTAGTTAAAAGGGAGGGGTAACCATGCATGTATATGGGTAGATAACTTGCCTATATGAATCTATAATTCCTGCACTTTTCATCTAGTTATCATGCCTATAAGACTTATGCATTTTCATATAGTTACCATACCTATAAGACTCTTGCATTTTCATATAGTTACCATGCCTATAAGTATCTTGCATCTCTCATGTAGATACCATGCCTATAAGGAATTTTGCACTCTCATATGATATTATGTCTGTAATTACTAAAAAATCTGAATCTTGCATATGCATTTAGAAAACATGTTCGTAGGCCATCTTGCACATACATCTGTCACTAGGCAAATGTGTTTATAGGCCTTAAATAATCAATCGCATCTAGATGTCATGCCTATAGGATTTCTGCATCTTCACTATGTCTATACAAGTGGCTAAAACTAACAGTGCATAGAAAGCATGCCTATAGGAATTAATAACCAAGTCTGAAACGTTTCGTCCGCCTATAAGTAACAACGATGTCTACAATTGCAGAACTTGTAAAATTGGCAACCTTCCCTTAAATCAGCATGTAATCAGTTCATACTCTTATTTCTGAAATCTGTAGATATCATGCCTATAGGTTTTCGTCTATCACTTAGCAAGCCTTTAGGGTGAAAGTTAAACTGCACCAGTCTTTATTAATTACAACCAGCGGGCAGGTCTACTTCCGACTTTTTATCTGAAAATATGTGATAAATCAGCATGCTTTAACGTTTAAGTTTAATCAGACCTTAATCAGTACGTGCAAGACATGCTAAACTATATGCTCTTTCTTTGATCTAAGGAGGCATGTCTGAGCCCTATTTGTTTATGTGCCTCCCCCACACTTGTAATATGTGTTCTTGCCTGTCGCCTTAGTATTTTTTTTCCTTTGAAACCATAAAGGCCAACATCCCTTCCTTTTAAGATTAGTAGTCCTAAATGCCTCCGGGACTGATAGGATTGGGGCGGGTAATAGCATGCAATAAGTAAAACGAGACTATTCCGCGTTTAATACCTTAACGGGGTGGGAAAGGGTAGATATGGATATGATGACCACACGATAACACCACGTGTATAAGTGGTTATCGGGCATTGTGTGGGGTAATTCCATATTATTTGTAAACCTAGGACCCCCCCCCCCCCTCTCTTTTACTTGTTTATTTCAAATTTGTTCAAACTATTTTTTCTCAAAATTCAGCTTTTCTTTTAACTTCATCTATTTGTAACCATTATGTAAAAATCCCTTCTTATTTCAAAGCCCTACTTGTTTACATGTTATTTGTACTTAAAGTCACAACAATAGCTTGGCCGGGAACCACACTAGTGGATTCTGAGGGGTGCCTAACACCTTCCCCTTGGAATAATTTCAAGCCCTTACCCAATCTCTGATTATCTAAACGAAACCCTTCTTAGTGTCCTAATGCACTTAAATCATTAGGTGGCGACTCTTCAATTCTTTTAAATCCAATTCCCAAAAGGGAATGAGTTGTCCTTCCAAATGTCATAAACCCGATTTCACGAGAAAAAAGGGGGCGCGACAAGCAATTCTAAAGTCTCAGTTTCAGCAAAGTCAATATGATCGGTCCTTGTTCTTTAAGAAAACTACATAAGGTATCACAATGGTACAAATACATGTAGATGGCATGCTTATAACTAGTGATTCTATGAAATTAATAGAGGAAACTAAATCACATCTACAACTGTACTTTAAAATGAAAGACCTAGGAGAATTAAAGTATTTCCTAGGTATATAATTTGCTAGATCAAAACAAGGCATTCCCATGCACCAGAGAAAATATGCACTAGAATTGATTTCTGAGATAGGTACTACAGTTGCTAAACCAGCAATAACACCTCTTGATGTAAACATGAAGCTTACAACTAAAAAATATGATGAACACATCAAGAAAACTAAGTCTACAGCCTTGATGAATGAAGAATTGGCAGATATAAATTCCTGTCAAAGACTGATAGGCAAACTCTTATATCTAACAATAACAAGACCAGATATCTCATTTAGTGTTAACACACTAAGTTAGTTCCTACAAAGACCAAAGAAATCTCACATGGAAGCAGCTCTAAGGATTGTCAAATATATCAAAAATAGTCTAGGGCAAGGAATTCTACTCTCCAGCAAAGACAACACTATTTCAGCTTATTGTGAAGCAGACTGCGCTGCCTGTCCTTTTTCAAAAAAATCCTGTTTCAGGTTATTTGGTTAAATTTGGAGATTATTTAATATTGTGGAAGTCAAAAAAGCAAACTACTATTTTTAGAAGATCAACAGAAGCTGAGAATAGAAGCCTTGCAACAACTGTGGCAGAACTTATTTGGCTAATTGGATTACTAAAAGAAGTGGGAGTTGATATCAAGTTACCAGTTGAAGTATTTAGTAATAGTAAAGCTGCAATTCAAATTGCAGCTAATCCGGTGTATCACGATGAATGTAAACACCTCGCAGTTGCCTTCTCTTTCGATGTGGTATGGACACAGACTCTGTTTCATACAACTCCTTAATTGAACTAATTACTTTGATTTGTCTTTGACCGGTACAAAATTGAAATTTCCTACTTCTTAACTTAAAAAAAGGAAAAATACTTTAAACCATCCCTAATCTTGGCTCAGATTATAAATATCCTCCTCGAACTATGCCCGATCTTAATTACCCCCCTCAACTTGGCCTTTTGAGAGCCATTACCCCCTAGATTTTGATGTGGAAAAAAGTGTGGGTGCACTCACCTGCCACGTGGATTTTTCTGTCTACATGGCATTGTTTTGAAAAATAAAATATTTTTTTACCTTTTTAAGAATCTTACTTTTTAGATAATTATTTTCGAATACAATGTTTAATAAGATATGGATAGAACTACATTATTTAGGCCAAATATTTTTATTTGGCCAAAAATAATAAAGTTATAGTTAATCTTTTTTTGAACGTGACTTGAAAATAAAGATTTATACAATTGAAATAAATAGTCAAGGCATCTAAAAAGTTATAAAAATACATAGTTTGAAATTAACTACTTTGGCTATAATNCAATGATAACATTCCAGACCTCCCCCCAGTTCCTCCGTGAGTGGCTCCTCGGGTGCTTCCAAATGAAGGCTACGCAAGTGCAATTGTCCCACTCCGGATCCGGGCGGGCAATTTCCAGATTACAAATGTGATGTTGAGTGTACAATTGCAAGAAATTATAAGTGCAATTGTACATGCTTTTTATTTCTTCTTTTGATGCAATGACTATTTATTTCAATTATGTATTTTTTGTTATTTTTTAGATGCATTGACTATTTATTTTAATTGTATAAATCTTTATTTTCAGCAAATTCAAAAAAAGATTAACTAAAACTTTATTAGTTTTGGCAAAATAAAAATATCTAGCCTAAATAATGTAGTTATATCCAAATTTTATTATAAATTTTATTCGAAAAAATTATCTAAAAAAGTTAAAAGGAAAAAAAATATTTTATTTTTAAAAAAAATGTCATAGAGACAGAAAAATCCATGTGGCAGGCGAGTGCACCCATATTTTTTGCCACATCAGCGTCTAGGGGGTAATGGCTTTCGAAAGGCCAAGTTGAGGTGGGTAATTAAGACATGCATAGTTCAGGGAGGATACGAATAATCTGAGCCAAATTTAGAAGTTGTTTAAGGTATTTTGCCTTAAAAAAGAAGATAAAGGCCAGGTCTTTCACGTTTTTGAAATTGTTAACAAATTGAAGTTTATCTGAAAAAAGAAGACTACCTTTGATATTGTAATTACAACAAATATTTGCATATGAGAGAGGGCACAAGATCTTGAGACCTTTTTCGTCAGTATATATATATATATATATATATATGGAAAGAAGTATATGTATTAAGAAACTATTTTTTTTGATTTGAAAGATAACTTGTATTATATTAAACATTGCGTACAGATGCCGGATGCGTACCTTGCATCCTATTACAAACATATGCACCATCATTGGGTGCTAAACTATTTCCTTCAACCATTTTACTACTACCCGTTTGTGTACTACTAATAACATCCATATTTACAATATTATAAGTACTAGAGTGAGGCCTATCACTATGCAAAACATGTTACTAGACTGTATTTGTAAAATAATTCTGGAAATATAAATGAATATAAACAGAAATGAACATAAACAGAAATGACATAAAACCAACTCGAGCCCACTGAATTCACAGTGTTTCCTTAAGGAATTTAATCCCCTCCTAGTACCCAAGGTTATGGATTATTTCCTCCCAGGATAGAACGAATTACACACTGGTGTTGTGGTACTTCAAACCCCAGTGTTTCAGCGAACACAAAGTTCGGTAGCAAATCACACTTGCTTTTTACTTTGTTTGATGCTAAAAGTATGCAGAAGAAGGAGAGAAAACTCAGAAAATCGTAGTAAAATTCTGAGCAGAATAATGTTGTATTTATAGCCAAAGTTGGGCTGAAATCTAAAGAGGTGCAACTCTTCAGAATGGTTGTTTATGCAAAACGCCCACAGCATAAATGCCATTACATAAATGGCCATTTACTCAATAATAAAGAGGGAAAATTGAAGAGGGTAGTTACTTTTCTGTTACCAAAACAGAAAAACAGATTGGATTTAATATTAATATTCTGTTATTAAAATAAATATTTAATAACATTTCTGTTAATATTTTACTATTAACAAATAAATTTGGTCCAAAAAGTTAATCAATCAATCGATCATTTAACCAAATCCAAATCTGAATCCGAATCTGAATCCGAATCCGAATCCGAATCCGAAGCCGTAGCCGTAGCCGAAGCCGAAGCCGAAGCCGAAGCCGAGCCGAGCGAGCGACGACGACGACAGCGCGAGGCTTGCCTTCTTCTCAACTCTTTAAGATCTAGAAGAAGAGCAATTGCTTATATACCCATAAAAAACCTCTTCCTCTTCCAATATGGGACAATGCCCATTTGCCAAGGGGGGAACTTAAAATTTCACTCAAAAATTTCATTTCCATCCATTTCCCATTCACCCTCTTTTAAGTATTTAATATATTAATTAAATACATCCAAAACCCAACAATCCCCCACATGAATGGGGAATGGCTATATCACGGAAGTATGCATGAAAAACTATATGATTCGCAAGTAAGGATTAATTGCATCTGGATAAGTAGGTTTCCCTTTGAACTTTCCGTAGTGAACTTATGTCGGATATACTCGATCAATCGGTAGATTTGATATCTTTGAACCGTCGAACTTTAGTGTATACCTAGACAACCACAAGTCACACAACCAACCCTTAACCGTCTTTGGTTCTCATTGTTGTGTTCGTTTCAGCCATGAACACCGCCTGGTTTCATAAGTGCGTAGAGAACTGGCCTTACAATGTTCTCCTTGAAGGGGCTAACACTTCACACTTACATAGGTGATTCCTAAACGTGTCATCCCGTAGATACACTATTTGATATACCCTGTATCAAATTTAGAAATCATTAAAAAGCCTTAATGCTTTATCCTTGGTACTGAACATTGTCTCATCACGAGAATGGACCAAAAGTTTAGTTGACAATGTTGAACCGTCATAAATGACTTTGTTTGATCTCCTTGAACCTAGATCTTGGGATCTCCAGTCTTCTAGGTAGAGTTACCGCCACTATGACTTGTTCTCGGCCACAGTCCCATTCCCCTTGATGACTTCTCAACTACCTCTCTAGTTAGGCCTTTTGTAAGTGGATCCGACACATTATCACTTGACTTTACATAGTCAATCGTGATAATTCCTCTAGAGAGTAATTGTCTAACGGTTTTATGTCTTC